>NC_079412.1:5098382-5178382 GCF_026213295.1 Gadus chalcogrammus | reverse complement strand
ACCCTCCATCTGACCACAAAATCTTATCAAGTGATGAATCTGCTCACTTGGGCTATGTGTCTCCAGAAGTCATTCTTCCCTTGCCAAAAGCCACAGAGAGAAAGAACAGAATTGTAAAAAAAGAAAGAAAGTGAAAACTAGAATCATGACCGACACACCTGAGAAGATGGAGTTGGAGAAGGCTCACAAAGAAAAAGAAGATAAAAAGGCTGAACTGGAAAAGAAAAAGAATGAAAGAGAGAAGAAAAGGGCTATGAAAGCTGCAAATCAAAACAAAACCAAGAAGAAAACGACTGTGTACAGTAGCTCAGAAGAAAACTCCACCACCAATGATGAGGCAGAAGATGGCCTAGAGAAGACGCACAGCAGAGAAATGAAACAGGCTGAAAAGAAGAAAAGGAGTGGAAATAAGTAGGGGGGCCTGAAAGGGTCAAAACAAACCCAACCCAAAAAGAAAGTGCTCTCCAGTAGCTCAGAAGAGAGTGACTTTCCGATTCCACTTAGTGATGCCACTGATTATGAGAGTTCAGATGTCCAGAGTGACAAAGATGATGGTGACAATGATCTGTCTGCTGATGACTTTGTCATTGTGAAGTTTGCAGGTAGAAAATCCAAATCCTATAACTTTGTTGGATTAGTGCAAAGTTTCTGAAGCAAAGTTGTAAGAGATCTGTTGATGGAAAGCCCATCTTCACATTTTGAGAGAATGATGAGGAGCACATCCCTAGAGGTGATGTGCTCAAGAAACTACCAACAACACAAAAACTTGGTGGTACAGCAAGAAGGGAGCATATATTTACATTCCCCTGCAGCATTGACACGTGGGATGTTCAGTAGTAGGCCGAATCTGGGAAGGGATTCAAATGCAGATGATCAGGTGCTGATTTTGTTTTATGTTCTGAGTAGCCTATGTATTCATGTGGCGCTAGGCCTTGTTTAAACAAATTGGCCTTTGATGTCGTAAACTATCTTTATGTAAACCACCCACACCGCAAAACTTGGTGGTCCAGCCAGAAAGGAGCACCTTTCTGACTGGACCACCAGCCAGAAAGGTTCATATTTCCCTGCTGCATTGACAAGTAGGATGTTAAGTTGTAAGCCTAGCAGGCTGGATCTGTGAAGTGTCAGACTCAATTAGGTGTTCATGTGACGGAATAGGCCTTGTTATAGAAAAGTGGCCTTTGATGTTGTTTAAACTTTAAATAAAAGTTAAACAAGTCATTTGTATTGAATTTGTCTTGCTTTTACATAGCATTATCATTTGTGAGATTAAAATGATCTGTTTTACTTCAATTTTCAATGGCACAATTTACCCCAGCGTATTCTCTCTAATGGCACAACTTACCCCATACCAGGGGTAAGTTGTGCCACAAAACCACTTTTCTTTCTAAAGCTGTATTTCTCAAACAGTTTGTTTAAGATCCAAAGTAATTGTTTCCAGGGATGCACAACATCCTAAACTATATGTAGATATCTTAGTTGGAGGCATTACTGTTATCCCCTTAATTTAAGGGCACTTTAAGTAAAAATTGGCACTACTTACCCCACTCTCCCATATTAGCGGTCTGTGCTAACCTAACTGAGGAGGGGAATGCTGACCCGTGAATAGGATACTAGATGCTCAGTGACCCTTTTCTTTTGGCTCATGCAGATCTAAATAAATGTGAACAGCTATCCTCCATTGTGGTCCAGTCCTTCTTCTACACAGAGCAGACTAATTTATTTGTTACACTGTCATAATGGTGTCATGACAGCACGTCTATCCTTCATGATATCTTAATGGCAAATCAAAATGGTACCACTTTACTTGAGGGCTGCATCTATCTGACCAAGTGCTAGAATTGGTCTGTAACCTTGCACATCAAATTTAATAATCATTAAGTCAACATTTCATGAATACAAAAAGAGGTGCATTTTCTGTTTATATCAAGTTGTCATGACAGAGACATCCTCTGCTCATGCCATCCTGGTTACTGTAAAGTTTTCAATCTAAAGAGATCCCAAACAAATGTAATGTCAACTTGTCATGACCAAGACAACCCAAACAATGAATAAACTCATAACAAAACCGAATGACACTTAATGACAGTGTCATGTGTTCATGACAGAGTCATGTCATAGTTATGACAGTGACATTTCACTCTTATGTAGATACCTTTGAATAAAGTGTAACCCATCATTGTATAGAGATGATTAAGAAGATATGCATCTAATTTGTCTTCTTATTCATCTTATTACATTATATATTCCGTATCCAGGATTTACTGACTAACAATGTACTTTACTAACAGAGGCAGTACACACACACACACACACACACACACACACACACACACACACACACACACACACACACACACACACACACACACACACACACACACACACACACACACACACACACACACACACGCACACACAAACACTCAAAACAATTCAAATATTGGTAGTCTTGGGGTCTACAACTCTATGCCCCTTGCAGTCCCAGCTGACAAACAACTAGTGGGTCGTTCATCAGTCCATAGATTACATCGTTGATCAACTCCTGCTGGGTGCTGGGAGTACTTTATCTGGGGAGAGAAAATAAGTTAAAAAAATTCATCCTTCGCTGTGAAGAATGGAGGAGTTGCTTATCGTGTACTGCTGTCTCAAGGGAACAACAGTCAGCAGTCTGGACTGTGAACCACACTGACCATGAATATATATATATATATATATATTCCCTAGTTTTTCTCCTCTTTATTTATTCTTCGTGTGTACGTCTGAGAATTTGGCTCCATCTAATGGAAGACAACTTCCAAGCATGACAGCATCCACACTAATATTTTATGATACACAAATACACATTTTTATGGAAGGGCCAGTAAAGAAAAAGATATCCCCATGGTTAGTCATAATTATGAGCTAAATATTCGAAATTACACATTGAGATAAAGTTTAAGATAAAAAGTCGAAATTATGAGACGCGAGTTCTCCTATTCAGGTTGACACGCAAATGGATGGAGAGTATATTGAGGATAACTTTAAACGTTGCTCTACAACAGATGAAATACTTTACAACAGATGAAGTAACAACTTGAATTTAAAGGTCCCATGGCATGAACATCTCACTTAATGAGGTTTTCTCACATCAATATGAGTTCCCCTGGCCTGCCTATGGTCCCCCAGTAGCTAGAAATGGCGTTAGGTGTAAAGTACTAGCTATCGTGCTCTGCCTTTTAAAAAACAAAGCTCAGGCACCACCACCGCAGGGCGTTGGTGGTGCCGGTGCTGCCGGCTTCCCGCTTCCCGCTTCCGAGTCAGTGGTGCCTCAGTACCGGGCAGCGAGCTCCGGCGGGAAACAATCGCGGTCAACAATCGCGGGCAACAATCCCTTTGTCCTCCATGTCGTGGTACAGTCTACTTCAGATTGATGTGGAAGTTGAAGAACCAAAGACGTCGGAGAACCCGACGCAGTCGTTTGAGATTCATGATATCGTCTGGAGGCGCACACAGCTTTTGGCCATGATATTATATATTATATGATATAGATATCTATGTGTAATATCATAATATTGAGATACAGAACATATATGGCTCTTACATATTACAAAACACAGCCAAAAGCTGCGTGCGCCTCCGGATGATATTATGAATCCGAGCAATTGTGATACATCCACTGTAAACACTAGCGCATGGTACTGTGGCCGAAAGCTGCTCAGGGCCACACCCCCACCCTCCAGCTTGACCCTGCTCAAAAAATGGCACGTTTGTGGAAAGCTCATTGTGGGACTAGCTTGTAGTGGCTGAATTTCTTGAACGTCTTCAAATACTGTATTAAGGGCCCACTAACACCTATAAGCATCCATTAAGTATAGCCTGCCATGGGACCTTTAATAAAGAAGCACCTGTGGCGTGGAAAGACTTCGTGGCTGCGATCTGGTCAGTGTCATGGATACAGATGGATGCAACAAAAATGGATTTGTGACCAGAGAAGTAGTTTGAATATTGCTACAATCATTGGATGGTGAAACAATTTTTTTTGTTGATCTAAAAATAACAGTTGGGACAGTGAAGTTACCATCTGATGGTGGAAGGCCAGACACAAATCCACAGCAATGTGGGACTGAAGGAGTCCTCTGGGTGGATGTAAGGTGCACTAAACACTGCAGCCCCCTGTAACAGGTGGACACTGCAGCCCCCTGTAACAGGTGCACTAAACACTGCAGCCCCCTGTAACAGGTGGACTAAACACTGCAGCCCCCTGTAACAGGTGCACTAAACACTGCAGCCCCCTGTAACAGGTGGACTAAACACTGCAGCCCCCTGTAACAGGTGGACTAAACACTGCAGCCCCCTGTAACAGGTGGACTTATACTGCAGGCCCCTGTAACAGGTCGTTAACACTGCAGCCCCCAAAAGAGGTTCCCGGGCAGGCAGAACAGGGAGGAGCAGGGTGTAAGAGGATCGAGGAGAAGCCAGCTGAAGGCAAACATTGCCACTGTCACTGGGATGCTCATGGTGGTGGGTTAGATGGAGTCGGTTGTGCTGTGTGGGTTTGCGTAAATAATGGCGACTCTCTGGGATTGTGCAGTGTAAGGGGCACAAGAGTTGCAAACTGCTGAAGCTGGGCTCCAAGTCCTTATTCCCGTGCTGCTTGCTACATTGGTGCCTTCACCTTCACCACCAAGCAGCCAGAGATATACCACTAAATATAATATTAGTTCTACTTAAGCAAATTACATTTAGCATTTTGTATTAATAATATTGTGCCAACAGCCATCATACTACGACAAGACGTGAAATCCCGTCAGGATGGCCGATCGGTCTAAGGCGCTGTGTTCAGAAGTGAAATCCCAGACATTAAACAACCCATGGCTTGGGACAACTTGACTAAGGCAGTCACCACCAATGCTCAATATTTGTAAAAACTCTAACTGAATATGATTTGTCTCCTATGAAGAAGCTAATGAGGTTGTATTGACTTGGAACCACCACAGAGTCTGTCAAGTCCGCAGCTCACGATCAATTCATGGACGTTCTTCCATACCGCACGCAGTCCCTCACCTGTACAGAGGCATAGATTCTTTGCCCCATGTGGACCTTTTTGAAGTCTGCCTTGAAGAGTGTGTGTTCAAGGACGTCTATTTCTCCCACACATCTGTTTCCAAGACCCCTGTTGCCCTTGCCCTTGACTCCCACAGTGATGCCCTACTACCTTGGTGGATAACACCAAACACAACCCCAGCAGAGCTGGCTGTTCCTCTGGCCCCTTGAGGGCTCTGAGATCCTGCTTCAGGTAAGGGAAAACTGTGTTAAGGCGAGGCTACTCACACTTTGGTGTTTAATGTAGGCAAAGCTTAAACAAAACAAGATCGACACGGAAGTCCCCCCAAAGGCGGACCTGTGAGCCTGAAGCCCAGGATCTAGGCCAGCATGAGGGCAGAGCATGAGGGCCCAGGACGGAGGCACACACAGAGGCACACACACACAGCGAATTATAAAACTATTCTATCATAGTTATTATTCATAGTTTTTAAGAAGCTCAGTATGTCATCTTTGAAGTAAGTGTCTTAGCTTTTGTCAAATTATAAAAAAAAACACACGATAACCTGTTTAATTTTGTGAATTGTTTGTTACTGAATCTTAACGACAAGTATTTGGTTTACTCATGCAATTTTAATACCATTTCACCAAATACAGTTAGAAATAATTCAGAATTGTACCGTAGTTGTTTTCTCCCTTTAGCGTGGTTAACAGGGGACAGGACAGGCCTGAGTTCTGTTTCTCTTGTTCTGGATGGTAGATCCTTTGGTAAAGAGGAGAAGTATGTTTTTATGAATCCCATGAAAGTAAGAATGGTTGTGTTGGTGCCTTAGAATGAGCCCTTGCATAAGGAGCGGGCCCACCATGTTGCTACAATAAAATATTCGTCCTCTCAGGAGCCATTTGTCCAGAACAGAAATGGCTCTAGTCTAGAAACAACACACTTTTTATTTTGTATCCTAATTGCTACCTTATGTCAAAACTATAAACTGTATTTTTAGACAAAATAACTCAATACAAAATATAAATCAAGGAACCTCATTGCCTGACACTTGGCTACTCAGGAGTCAGGCGGTATTCAGTTGGTCGCTGTCTTCTGTCTTGTCTCCCTGAAGGTCAGGCCCCTGTGCTTGATCTCTGGGGAAAAGGGTAAGGAACACAAATGAACACATTGAATCATTTGGTTCAATGGTTCAAATAAATAACAATTCTGTGGCAAAAACTTTAAATAAATAAGCCCGGGCCGCGATAACGCAACTTGGCCAAGGCCCAGTGACTCACATGAGGTATCAAGTCTTTACCCGCTAGATGGCAGTGTTACTCTCTGTTTGTGTCAGGCCCTGGCACACCAGACAGTTTATCGGTTGTTTGAGAGTCTGGGGAGCTCGGTGACCTAGTCTGTCCGCCAAATGCACATGTTGAATCGGCCATGACCAAATCGGACCGACTGCCATTTCTGCGAGCGATCGGCAGTCGAAAAGCGTGTCAGGGTCATTATGGCCCTGACACACCAATTGGCTATAGCAGGTGTAGCTTGTACTGATGATGAAAAAGGATGATTATAAGAATACAATTTCTAACAACACAATTCCAAAAAGATAGCAACCTTTTCCTGTTTCAATATGCTCAACAATCTGCTAAATAAAAATAAAAATTGAACAATGATTCTGCAACACAATGTTTACGTTGAGGCACCTCTAGAATTTAATTTTCAAAGCAGAAACCAAATACATCCAATTAAAATGCGATGATGCCCATGATATTGTATGCATCTCTAATGCATACAGACAGTAATGTTTGATTTGGACATTGTAACCGCTTAGGTAGCCCTACATTGGAAGTCTCCAAAATATTATCCTGCAGCAATACAACCTTCATGTCTAAAACTGCAGGATATTCTAACAGTGCTCATTATGGGAGGAAATATCTGAGTAAAAAAAAAGGACTTTCGTTGCAATGTGTCAATTCATGTTCGCACAGCATTCTCTGGTGTGCTGAGAAATGGGTTAGGGTTATTTAGGGTTAACCACCGGGACGATCCAACGAACCCAGTGCGTTTTGCTGTGAGTCAGAGGTGGACTTGTTTAAAGCATTTTATAGACTGTTCTGTGCACTGTGACCACCATGTTTTATAAAGATCTGGGCTTATCAATTTCATTATTTATTGGACGTTTCATTTACATTGAGGGAATTTTGATGAAGCTTTAATCCAAAGCGATTTTAAAGGATTCATGCACAAATTCACAACGACGGCGGAGTCAACCACGCAGGGTGACAGGCAGCTTTTCGGCAGCAATTAGGGGGAGGCGTCGCGTCTTGCTCAGAGACTTCTCGACAGTCAGCTAGGTGGAACCGGGGATCGAACCATCAACGTTCCGGTTAAAATTCAACCCGCTCTTCCTCCTGATCTACTACCGCCCCTTTCAATGCTTGTCCGGACGTAAAGGGCATAAAATGCAGAAGTGAGTGAAGCCTTCTTCCCAGCAGAGCTGGGTCTTACGCTCCGACCGACACGCTGCAGGCTGCAGCTGGTCTTCTGAATGAGGAACACTGCGTCCATCACGCGTCACATGGGGCTCGGAGAACCGTTTCCTGAAATAATCGTCGACGTTGCATCTTCATTTTCTGTTCGGCCATCGTCACATTGATCCTCTTTAATTTGCTCACACGGTTCACCTATCATTCCAAACAAAATGATCAGCAAAGTTAAAAATGCGATGTCTACCCTGGTGGGAGGAATGATCCCTCACGGCCACCACCACCCCTCCGGTACCGGCCAGAACAGCGGCTCATCGGAGGGCTTACCCCCGCGGTTCCCTTACGGTCGACCGGACTTCTTGGACCTTACCCCGGAGCTGCTCCAGTACTCCACCGAGCACGCCTCGCGCCCGGTGCTGATGCTGAGGAGGGACAGCAGGCTGCCGTGGCGCACGGGATACGCAGAGTGAGTGATGAGCATTTTGTATATATTTCATTGCTGAGCGCAGAGGAACGTGTTTTTATTGGGTGCAAGTTCAGCAAAAGATACATGGAAATTGTCCGGCGTTGGAATTCCCCGTCTTGAAACCATCATCACATGTTTAGTGTGACCGCAGCCTCAGCAGTTCCTCACTGCAGCAGCCCAGGTGATGGCGAGTCTGGCCCTCTTCTAGTGCATAGAATGCCTTCACAGCCATCCCCCAAGTCGGTGGCGGTGTACGTGTGGCTGCCTTGTGATTATGCTCCACGGTATATGTTTAAGTATCTCCACACGTGACGGAATGATACTGATCCAGTGATCCAGATATTAATGTCCTACTTCCTGAAACATATTTCTGCAATGCCTCTATATGCCTACATTTCCTGGTATTGAGTATTCTGTCAATATACCAAAATAACCAAGGGATTTAAAATCCCGATTCTGTCCTTACTTGTATTATTTAGCAGCTGCAGACTATCTATTACTTTTACAACATAGGCAGTATGAGCAACACAATAACTCCACAATAACATGACAATATGTCCCTTTTAATTTAGCAAACTGCATAAGAAAGCTCCATGCATTAAAGATGCTAAATGATATTCTATGCTATAATCCTGCGTCTGTATGCTTATTAGGGTGAAAGCAACACAGTCCAACAAGGTAGAGCAATAGATTGAATGGACCCGAATGTGCAGCTCTGTTAATTCCACATTGAACAGAGGTTGGTGTTTTTTATCAAGCTACAATAAGACCGAGCTAGTCCTGTTTAATCTCCACGGCCCACGGCCCACGGCCCCTGGACCAAGCCCTGAAGCAGGAGCAACAAAAGGCAGAATAACTCTTCCCCGTGACGGGGGTTCCAGGGCCTCTATCAAGGGGAGGTTTTCAGGAGATATCGAGAGGGATGGTGGATTGAAATGAGGATGCGTGAACATTCAGTTTATCGGTAGGAGATGATTAGCAGATGCTTAACAGATCTTCAGAAATGTATATATTTGTCTGGGATTATAGCTTTTTAGGAATAAAGGTAAATGTCTCAAAGCAAGCAAATTTAAGGCTTTGGGCCATGATACCTGTGGTCCAATGAACATATGCTGGACTTAGTCATTTATTGATCAATAACAAAGAAAAACAACACTTGATGCACCCCTAGAGATGTGATATTCCACTTTATTGTTTCTAAAGGCCTGTTCTGTGCCGGAACATGCCTATACCTCTCCTTCTCCTCTGCCGTGTATGTCTTGGCTATACTAGGTAGGCACCATGATGGCCTGACACCAGTCGGTGGAAGCTGTCCAGCTGGAGTCTGTTGGCCTGGCTCCACATACTCTTGGCCAGGGATACACTCTATCCCTCATTCCCTAGCAGCAGCAAGCACTTCCTTGTACCGTTTTACAGCGTTTTAGCTATATCTATGTTCCAACCCTTCCGTTCAACCCTAATTTTCATGTCCCTTTGCACATGCAATTACATTTTTGTCTTGATAATTGTAACCAATATACAAGGGAGGCAGGCCCATCTCCTGAAATATATGTTCCTCCAAATTTCAACCAAAGTTCAACCATGCAGCACACTGAAGATGGACACATCAGTACATCTGACAACATGTGATTCATACCAGTTTTAAAGTGAGTTCCAGGTTAGTCCCACTGAGCTTCACCCCCTCTTTCTTTGAAACCCCAGATACCTTTGGAGGTGGAAACAAGAGGGAAACAAGTCCCGAGTTTGCTCCTATTCGATTTTTTGTGTGTCAATGAATTTACCCTCTCTAACATAATAAGGCAGAGTTTACAAAAGTCTGCCATTTTGTCAATGCGCTGTAGTAAAACGATGAAAAAGACAATGCTCCCATCGATATTAGAATGCAGCTGCACAGCATTATGTCAGCTTTCATATTTGAGTGTGCTTACGGTAAGTGGCCCTTAGGCTTTTAAGAAATAGTAACCTCCTTTATTTAGGGCTTTAAAGCACATATGACGAGAGACGGGTCTGACACGCCAAAATATTTCCCAGACCTCACTTTGTATTTAAGGTCCTTCGGGTGCGCGGACATTGGGTGATTGTTGTCTCACTGATGCTGCAGTGGTGGATGAAGGGCACTTTAATCATGTCAGGATTCTATAATATGTAATTTGACCAAATAAAAAGCCCTTGTGTTTGCCATGATGCAGCGTATGAAGGTTTATGCGTAAGGCCTGTCAGTATTTTTTCCATCTGCAGTCCTCCACTTGATTTGTTAGTTATCTATTTATTTACCTAGCAGCAACCTGGAAATTGATGTTCCTTTTTCAGATTCAATTTGATAAACTATCCATTCCATTAATGCAGTTTCACATTAATTGGCTGCAATGGAAGGTGCTAAACCTCCACATATGGGTCAAAACGACTCATGAACTTCATGAATCAATTTCAAGCTACAAACTACAACCAAGTAGCATGCTGATACATTAGCAATGGCTTGCATGTAGGGCATCTCTTTTCTAAATAGAATTTTGACTTAATAATTATCTCCAAGTTTGCCATGCATCGTAAAAAAAAAAAGATTGGTTACAGTATGTACTCAATGTTAGAAAATCATAAGAATTCAAGTGAATTTTATGTGTCAATTCAAAGGATTTCATTGCACCAATTTCGTAACTACACATCTTTCTTACACATATAGATTTGTCATAATTCATCCCTAAAGGTTTGGGCTGTTTTTATTAGGGCTATTTTCTGAAACTGTCAATGCCACTCTTGAGGCATAGTACACTAAACACATATGACTAGTGGTGGAATCTAATCAGCATTTTTTGTCGTATGTTCCTTCCTGAATGAATCCCAAAATAAGTCACATTCAAGTAAGGGCTAAACTGCTGCTAAAGGAATCCCCTTCTGCCTCACGCCCAGCATTACTCTCATTATAGGTCATGTGACTTACGCACTATGCCAGCAGTCACAGCAGGGCTTGAACCAGCTGTTACTCATTAAAAAAAAGTTACTTGGTTGCATTGTAATAATAGTTTGGATGCACGCACCCTTACAGTTTCGTTGGTTGCTACGTCAACTTCTAGCATACAAGATGCACTGGTGTACATTTCTGCAGATCGTGTGTGTGTGTGTGTGTGTGTGTGTGTGTGTGTGTGTGTGTGTGTGTGTGTGTGTGTGTGTGGATTTAAGTACAAGTTGCCTTTAGGACAAACAACAAGTCCTAGGCTAGGAAGAGCCAAATAATTAGTCTACATTTTGCCTATCCCATTGTCATTTCAAAGTTGAAAACCTCCTGCTTCTCTTAGCCTGGGTCTTTTAAGCCCTATGATACTTAGCATGGTTCAGGACACAGTCATTGTGCAAGGGGTGCTTCATATCAGGATGTGGAAATATGCTTTGTTTCCTTTTTGAAACTTTCCACTTGATGTAAGTCGAAAGCATTATTTACTAGAGTTGGCCAAGGTGCCGTTCAGTAAAATAATCACAAAATGCATATAACACAAACATCTGCAGTGTAGAATTCAGTTCACTATTAAATCATAACATCAGAATCATACCTTTACCACCCAGGTATAATTACGTTAACCTAATACGTGAATTCCACCATTTGGGCGAGGTTACCTTTGAAAGAGGAATTGGAAGAGTGGCTTCCTGCCAGGTCTAGATTTGCAACACTGGAGATCAGCGTTTTGGTATTAGAGTGAATACCGCGCCATCAGCAGAGCACCTAGAGCGATGCATTACTGTACGGCCATTATCTTCCATGGGCCGTGGCTCATAACAAAAACCACTGCATCTCTTCAATCAATTCCCTAATGTTGTATGACTGCTTCCTGCCCGCGCTTTCACCCTTTGTCTTGAGCCGTCTGCGGATAGCCTGCCTGTCTCTCCTGCAGTCTAGCTCTCTCTAGCTCCCTCCATCTTTCTTATTTCTCTCTATTACCCTCTTCTTCTCCCTTTCTTCATTTTGTTGTATTGGTTCCACAGAATGAAGTAAGCGGAGTGCGGTGTGAACAAACAAGGTTCACAGTCTAACTCCCTTCTGCCCTCTCCTCCCCCCCTCCATTCTCTACTTGTGCTCCAGGGTGATCAATGCGGGCAAGAGCATGCTGAACGAGGACCAGGCCTCCTGCGAGAAGCTGTTCGTCAAGAAGCCGTCGGGGAAGCACCGCAGCTCCCCTCTCCAGGAGGACACCGGGGTGAGGGCCCAATGGGGGGGCCGACACACCTCCTGTGGTTCCCCTTGCCTCAGAGAGCCGTGGGCAGGGCCTCAGTGTAAAGTAGGAGCCACCGGGCTCAGCTGTTTGTTTATAGAGCACTGCTTCATATGCAACATCAGCTCCCCGTTTCTGTGAAAGAAATTTGTAGAGAGTTTTGACCATGAATAGGAAGCAGTACTCCCTTATATTAGGAAAGAGTGAATGAACCCTTTAAGAGGCTGATGGTATTTAGTTATTAACCTAGCTATAGTGTGGTCAGTAAAAGCAAAAGAGAAAAACATTCAATGTGGAAGCGTGTGTGATCTAGCACTTTGGGCAGCTAACACTCTACTGCTCATGGTTAATGTTAGGCATCCAGTAATCTCAAAAATCAGACTCAAGATTATTCATCTTAAATCTTAACTAGCAGACGATCTCATATGAGAGGTGAACAAGCCTGTTTTTTTCTTTGCTTCATATTTATTTCAACCAATCATTACCAATATTCACTAGTTTACTTTAAAAATCGTAAATACTATTCTAAAAACATTCATCCACTCGTGGTTGAATATTTCAGTAGCAAAACAGGAAGCAAGACATAACCCTGCACCTTTTAGTGTTTGGTTTCTTTCCAGGGCTCTGCTCTCTGTTCTGCGTTGCAGTATAGGACCTTGAGATAAGGCATACAGCAGATAACCACGCTTAGGAGGAGATAAGGCCCTAAGCATAAGGTACCATGCCAATTACTATCAATCTTAGAATGGACATTGTTTGTTTACATGAACCTGGACCATGTGTTTTATTTTCACCGCGTGCCACAAATCTGATGTAAGATTAATAATCTATCTGATAGAAGTCCAACTCTCTTTATTTGGTTCACTTTCTTTCACTTCACATTAGTTTAGATCAGTCATGTTGCTGGAGGCAGAGATTTGTAAGTGCAGAGTTGGCTTACAGTAAACACAAACTCAGACAGAATTATCACACGTTTCCCAGTAGGAAGGCAAGCTAAAACCTCCTATCTGGACCCAGAACCTCTACAAATCAACGCAGTGTAGATTGGCCACTGTATAAATACATGTTATTTAAATCCCTTTCTGGAAGCCTAAGCCACTCTTGAATGGGTTACAGCGTAGCGTCCCTTATGGTAAAGCCGGAAACCTCTTTGTGTTTTTCGTTTTAAGGCCCATGCCATCTCCCCCCAGATTTTCTCCTTCTCCAACTCGGTTGGAGAGCCGGGTGCCCCGAACAGGCGCTACGGAATTTGTTGAAGTTTCGATTTTTACCTGATTTATACCATCAGGGTTAGGGAACAACATTCGATTATTTGCCCAGTATAAATTGAAATTCCAGCTATCAAATTTGTCATGTATTATTGTTTGTTAATCATCCACAAAAATACATTATTGTCTAGCCTGTACTATGTCCCTACGGCTGAGACCCAAGTCAAGGATAACAATGATGAATCGTTCGTACCTCATGTAATTTAGTATTCCCTCTGAGTTTCCCCAACGTGGAAAGTGGAAAGCTCCAGGATTCCCTGAACTGCATCCTTCTTCCTGACATGAGGATGTCTTCATTGGGACTGTGATTGATTTGACTTCTTTCGTCCACTTTGGCCTTTTTATCGTCTGAGGATTGAAAGCAGCTCTCATCAACATCCATAAATAAGACAATCCTGATCAATATCAGGATTGTCTTTTGAGCAACTACAATCCCCCACACACGTATACACTCAATCTGCGTCTACTTGCCCTTAAACTAATAACATAGGCAGTTTTACATACAACGCACGCACACACGCGTGCACACAGATTTCCTGTGTAAATCACTTGATCTAAGGCCAGCTTGTAGCTTAAACAAGTTTGGTGAGGCGCTTTTATTTGTTGCATTGCGTAACCTCGTTTTGGATAAGTCGAGTTGGACATCTCACTGCCCTGGGTTATGTAAACCTTATTAACAGTGCAGGTATCCACAAGAATTACATTTTGTTAATTGCTTCAATAACATTTGCCCTGTTTATAAACATGAATAAGTTAATTATGCCGGGAAATATTGAATACCACTATAACTTAGAACTAGAACTGTATTTAATATTAATAATATATTTTAAACTAATCTTTGTTTAACCAGGTTGGTCTCATTGAGATCATTTATGTTTTGCGCAAGGGAGACCTAGAGATGACTTGGACACTGGAAGATCGGAAATAGTTTCAGACCATTCCGATGATACTATTGATGGCAGGGAAGCTGTGATAACAAATATATATGACACCTATGCAGCACTATATGCATGTGCATTCATCCTGCGTCATAACCTTCTTAACCATGGACCACGTCTCCCCGGCCCCAGGACGCCACGGGCATCCCGCTCCACTTCTGGGGCGTGTACGACGGCCACGCCGGCTCGGGCGCCGCCATCGCCGCCTCCAAGCTACTGCACCGGCTGATCCGAGACCGCCTGGGCGAGGTGGCCCACCTGCTGGAGAACCCGGCCAGCCCTCCGCCCATCTGCCTGGCCAAGAACGGCAGCCCCTACCAGGCCACGGAGAGCAAGAAGGGCGCCGCCGCCGCTGCCGCCGCCGCCGCAGCCCAGCAGCAGGGGGAAGGCGCGGCAGCAGAGGAGCCCGACGCCATCAGCGACCCCACCATCCGCTACCACATGGAGAAGGTGGTGAGCATGGAGAGCCTGGTCATGGGCGTGCTGGAGAACGCCTTCCGACAGATGGTGAGTAAGAGCAGACGTACGTACGTCCCAAGCCAACCTCACTCTCTCACCCTAACACTGTGTGGGTGGAAGCAGCCATGCAGCCACTGTG
The DNA here is from genome assembly GCF_026213295.1 of Gadus chalcogrammus. Taxonomy (NCBI): domain Eukaryota; kingdom Metazoa; phylum Chordata; class Actinopteri; order Gadiformes; family Gadidae; genus Gadus; species Gadus chalcogrammus. The sequence goes on along the minus strand of NC_079412.1, from coordinate 5,163,407 downwards.
GTCCATGCAGGCTTCCAGCAAACATGACAGAACAAGGCCTGCTGTTGCTTTGGTACTCACAATACTTACTTTTTGAAGTTCTGAACATACTAGGAGCTTTCTACGTTCAGCCAGTGTGAAGCAGGTGTGACTATGTACATAGTGGGCGTTTGTGTGCAAAATGTGTACTTTAAAGTCTGGTCAGGTAAAAAACAATGACGTCATGCCCATGCCCTGTCCTTTAATGACCCAAGTGCACACAGGCATGCACTGCACGCACGCACGCACGCACGCACGCACACACACAGGGTCAAAGCTTCATAGGTTGATTGAATCTGTTCCTATGAGGTCTGGAGTTGCACAGCGCCCAAAACACATCTGGTAGCGCACTGCGGAAAGATTAACCAAGTTGACCTTTGACCTGCTGCTGACTGTCAAAGCAATTATAGTGTGATGCCAGTGGAGAGGAGTGATTTGTTAGGATAAGAGGAAATGACTCTCCCTACCAGCAGGTGGCGCTAGTCTGTATTCTTCATTCAAAATGGGATACCAGAACTAGGACTGCAGAGATATACAAACGTGAAACAAAGCAGCCTACCATTTCACACCACTTTCGATCATATCATATCGACAATATGTGAAAATGATTAGATAAGAGGAAGTGTAAAATGTGACTATAGTGTTGCGTGTGCCCTCTTGATGAGGTCATTTCTGCTTTGATAACTTCCACTTCTCTTCTTGTTGGCTGATTCACTTAAGATGAAACTCAGAACTAGGGGACACACCTCAGAACTAGGGGACACACCTCAGAACTAGGGGACACACCTCAGGACTAGGGGACACACCTCAGGACTAGGGGACACACCTCAGGACTAGGGGACACACCTCAGGACTAGGGGACACACCTCAGGACTAGGGCTGCTCGATTATGGGAAAATCATAATCATGAATATTCAAACTATTATTTTTGAGTTTGAAAACATGATATTTATTCAGCAGCAAGCGGCTGCATGCTTCTCTTTTGATTCTCTTTTTCTCTTGGTTCCAGGATGAGCTTATTGAAAAGGAGAAGGCATCCTACACAATCTCTGGTGGATGTTGTGCCTTAGCTGCTGTCCAAATGTTGGGGAAACTTTATGTGGCAAATGCTGGAGATAGCAGGTAAGGCAACAGGAAGTTCTCCTCGCGATGTTGCTCTGATTGCAAATGTTGATGCATAAAATAAGGTTTAGCATAAAACATTATTGCTTTAAGGTTCATGCTATATATTCATCCCTTTATTAGCTTCTCTCGTATTTCTCTTGTGACGTAGTGTTCTGAAAACATAAAAATAAAAATGTTCATAACATTGCCAACCCAACGTGATGATGTCAGATGACAGTATCTGGCGCCATCTGGGATCTGTTTAGTGCACTGCAGTGTCCATGAAATGTTTTGAACGTCCTTGTTTGGCGATTGTAATACCCACTGGCTGTCGTCCTCCTGTCTATGTGACCCCACTGTTGTGCTCTGTCTGTCTTGTCTTTCTTTCTCTATTGGTCTACCTCTCTTTCTCTTCGTCTGTCTCTGTTTCTCTCTCATATTCCAGGGCCATAATTATACGAAACGATGAGGTTATTCCAATGTCTAATGAATTCACTCCTGAATCAGAGAGGCAGCGGCTACAGTATCTGGTATTATCTTAAACATTCTATGTTGAACATCTGCACTGTCCTATATTTAAAAGAAAGGATAATTTTTTTCCGGTTGCAAGAAAATTATATTTAGTTCCATTTCATGCTATTACGTTTTCCCCTTGTTACATGTAAAATGCATGACCACCTTTTAGGGGAAGCATTCATCTTTTTTTTTTATGTTGTTTGATGAACATATTCTGAATATAAAGGCATGTGCTTAAGTGTTAAGACCACCTGAAAGGGGGTATCTTCCATAATATAAGGTATTTTTTAGTACAATATGCTAATGAACAAGGGATGTGGTTGAATCTTTCATAATTTGATTGGTGACAGAAATGTTACGCCCCTCTGCTTGCAAGCCGATCAAAACAACTTTCTGTTTTAGAGGAGATTTAGGTCATTGGAGTTTAACATTAAATAGGTAAAAAAAATGCTCATTCTGTGTATTTATTTGAGATCCATGTCATCCATCTTTATCCTTCCAATCCTTTAGAATTCTCGTAAGGAAAACATTGAACCACTTCCAATAAATGCTAGTGGGATGTGCAGTTATGTAAACTCTCTTTCTGAGTCATAGAGGGGTGGAGAGGGTTAAAGTACTGCAGCCCAAACAGTGGAGTGGATATGCCAGAGGAGTTTTGTAACTAGATATGCAATTGGATATAGTTTCTACATTCTCTCTCTTGGTTTGAAGTATTACTGTTGATGTTGTCCAATAGAGGACTTTTAAGGAGCTGAGGTTTGCAAACATTGTCTGGAATGTTTTGAGCTTGATTTTGAATTCCTTAATTTGGTGATGATCCGGCAGTTATTTTATTTTTAGCTTTAACATACTCAAACAAACAAATACCATTTATTAACTCGTAATTTCAATATTCATTGAGGTATTTATTTTATTTGTTTCTATTTAGTTTGGGTTGATTTGTTGTTCCACATCCACCATTGGTTAATGCCCTCTGTGTTCCACCTGCTTTAACAATTCATTCATTACTACCGATAAACACAATTGGTTCTGTCATCTTTTGCCAATGCTGTGCCTCACCAGAACATTCCACATTGTTCTGGGATGACAAGAAGGAATCCCCTATACCCACTTCTGCAACTACAAGCAAACATTTTAGTTTGTTTCTTGTAAATATATTTTTGAATTAGAATGGATAAGAGGAAGAAGAGGAGAATGACTCCCATTTTTTGTGTGTGGTTTTGTTGTTAGAATGTCATTCTGAGTAATGCATATTTCTGTTCTTGGTCCCTCTAGGGCTTCTTGAGGCCAGAGCTGCTGGGGAATGAGTTCACTCACATGGAGTTCCCTCGCAGGATCCAACACAGTGAGCTAGGCAAGAAGATGCTCTTCAGAGACCACACCATGACGGGCTGGTAATGACCTGCTCCAAACCATCACTCCTCTACATTATTTCCTGGGAAGGAGAACATGATGTGCATGGTTGACTTTTCAAGCCCCTCGGGACTGTAAAGAATGATACTGGCTCGACCAATGGTCGTGAATGTACCCAAAATGCAGCTGGATTTTTACAGTGCTTTAATCCCAAAAATTTGTTTGGTGTCTGGGTTCTAGGGCTTATAGGACTATTGTTGAAGACGATCTGAAATTCCCCCTGATCTACGGAGAGGGCAAAAAGGTAAAAGGAAATTGTATTAAAGTCTTCAAATGGGTTTTCATGTCTCACTGGTTATGATAATTATTACTTAAATTCACTCTCTCCTAGCATAAAAACATCACGATGTTGCTGAAATGTCTTTTTTCTTACTGACTGTCTGTCTTTCCACGTGGTAACCATATTTATTTTGTGCATGCAGCCTTGATTGCTTGTGAGCTTACAAAGGGGTTTTGCCCGCCTCTGACTCTCTACGGTAGGCCCGCGTCATGGCGACTATTGGAGTGACTCGCGGCCTGGGGGACCACGACCTCAAGGTGTACAACTCCAACATCCACATCAAGCCATTCCTCTCATGCTGTCCGGAGGTGAGGGCCACACATCTTTTATGGCCAACGATGGTAACCAATCACCGATATACAATGAAAATCATTTTGTATATCGGTCCAATGGCAGGCTACATTTGTTTGATTGAAACAGAAATATCTGTATTATTGCAATAATTGTATTATTTTATAACGTTCTGCTTTTTATAGTGATGCTATAGTGTTACTGTAGTTAGACCATAGTTGGATATTAGAAAATAAATTGTTATTATAAAAAAGTAGGGGGTGGAAAATAATCGATTTGTCTCGATGCAGATAAGTTAATCGTAATTTTAATTGGAAAAATTATAATTTATAATTTTCTTTTTTTTTTAATTTGTTTTATTACATTTGTCCGTCTGCTGTGACATTATGTTCGACCAGAGACGGATCATTTTAGTCATTTTCAAATTATGCAACATTTTTGGATCAAGTCGTTTTAGAATAAAATCATTGACCTCTGAATCTGAATCAAATCGAATCGTGAGGTGCCAAGAGATTTCCAGTCCTAGAAAAAAAGTGTTAAAAGTCAATACTTGGGAATGCTATTAGTTATATTATATTTGACTACTACTACTACTACTACCAGCTGACATTAAAGGTTGAGAGAAAACAAGCATTGGTGCAATCATAAGCACAATAATGTTTCTGAGCACGCCTGTTGATATGTAATGAATATAGTTCCGGCCCTCTGCTGCCCCCTGCTGTAGGCTCTGGTCTCCTTCACCCTTCAGTCTCCATCTGATCCAACATCTCCTGGATAAACATTGTCGGCTTTAGTGCACCGATATCACAAATGACACAAAAATAAGAAGCATTTACAATGTCAACCTCTAACAATAATGGTGGAATCTGTGTTTCTCTGACTGCATTGCATTTCCAGGTGAAGGTGTACGATCTGTCTGAGAATAAGCACGGCCCAGATGATGTCCTGGTCATGGGTACAGACGGACTGTGGGATGTGACCACCGACCAGGAAGTGGCGGATGCTGTATCCACCTTTCTGTCTGGCTGTGACCCCTCCGATCCCATGAGGTACAGGTCATCATCTCTGCAATGGTCCTCCTGGTTAGGATACTGGTAGTCTCGCAAAGCCAGACCAAACTACAGCAAGTAGAATGGTCTGGAACCACGCTACGTCGAGCCGTCTATCCGTGGGGAAACTGGGCGGGCCTGTTTTTATTTCTTTAAACCACTCACAATCGTCTAGGGCGGGGCTAAGCCCGGGAAGCAGCAGCGGTGTCCATACAAAATAGTGCCGGTTGGAAATGCCAGCAACCGGAAAGGGAGGAGTTGCGGTGAAATCCGACGCTAGGCAATAGACGCTGTCCACTTCCGTTCAGCCAGACTAGGATACTGGTCTTCACTTGTGTTATGTCCACTAGGGGGCACCCTTTAGCAATAGTTTACAGTTTCCATGGGACCTGATTCAGAAAACTGGGTTTCCAAGATGGGGCTAATTCCACAGAAAGAATTTGGAGAATTCCTGAGTTTCCTGGAACATAGCAGGTCATGTTTGGGTCAACTCCCTCCCCGCATGCAGGCTGCAGCAGGGACTTCTCTTTAGAAAGGTTACGAGACAGTTTATATCAGTTTGAGCATTAAAGCTGCTGTTGGTGATAGTCCATAGTTGTAAGGAGAGATAACAGAAAAGAGCAGAAGAGTCTGATTTTGAAACAACCAAAAAAAAGTCCACTCCCTCAGCTCCACCCTTGAGTGTTGCACCTCACGCACCCGTGATTTACAGGCAAGATGTACACCCTGATTGGTCTGGAGATATTACGGCACCATGCAGACGAACACATTATATCATTTTAGTGTGTTGCATATCGATTGTAATACGCAACACGCCATTCTCACACAACTTTGGTCAAATTCCAGTTGACTTACGTTTCCCATCTGTACTAATCTATATTATACAACTGAATCCAACGATCTGATTGGTTTCTAACTGTTGTATAATGAGTGTATACATAACTGCTATGACGCCCAATCATTTTGTGAAAGTATCACTCCGCGCCTTGAAGTGGAAAGTGTCAAAGAATACAACCGTATTTTTACTAGTGTGTGTGTGTGGAGTCATTTTGCCATAATTTTAACAGTTGTATAAAAGCAATAGCACAGTTCACTGAAGCCTAAAATCTGCGAGTGAACTGCTCCATAGGATAAATTGCCGGCAAACCGCTCTATCGGAGCCTTCTCTCTGAGGGACGCTAAAGTGTGTTGCATAGCGACCGTCGATTCATAGCGGCAGCCAGGAGGGACTACTTTTTGGTAGTCTTTAATAAAACGGCTACTTTGACTTTCTTGGTTTCTTTTTAAATGTAGTGTGTCTATGACTTTCGTTTCGCCATAACAGTAACCGTTGTATAAAAGCAATAGATCACTTCAGTCAGTGGCATGTGCTCATTATACCACTGTGAAGGGGGTCGCCGGCCCTCCGCTGCGCGTCGGGGCCAGTGGTATAATGAGCACATACCACAGCCTGGCGTGATCTATTGCTTAAATATAAGGGTAATATAAAGGTTTCTAAAGGTTCTACCTGTGTTGGTTAACCCCCCCCCCCCCTCACAGGTATACGCTGGCCGCCCAGGACCTGCTGATGAGGTCACGAGGCGTGCTGAAGGAGCGCGGCTGGCGGTTACCCAGTGATAGGTTGGGCTCCGGCGATGACATCACTGTGTTTGTGATCCCGCTGGCGGGCCATGAGGGAGAGACATGAGTCCCCCCCGCCTGACCCCCTGGACTCTCCCCGCTCCGTCCCCCCGTCCCCAATGGTCCCTGACGTCAAAACTATTCAGAGGAAAGGAGCAAGGAAGAAGAGCTCAAAATAACTGTTCTCCTTTATGGAGAGGATGAGTAGGTCTGTGAAGATTCCTAGACACCAACCACTGGATCAGGACCTCAACCACTGGACCAGGACCCCAACCACTGGATCAGGACCCCAACAACTGGACCAGGACCCTAGACTAACCACTGGACCAGGACCCACACCACTGGATCAGGACCCCAACAACTGGACCAGGACCCTAGACTAACCACTGGACCAGGACCCACACCACTGGATCAGGACCCCAACAACTGGACCAGGACCCTAGACTAACCACTGGACCAGGACCCCAACCACTGGACCAGGACCCCAACCACTGGACCAGGACCCCAACCACTGGACCAGGACCCTAGACTAACCACTGGACCAGGACCCACACCACTGGATCAGGACCCCAACAACTGGACCAGGACCCTAGACTAACCACTGGACCAGGACCCACACCACTGGATCAGGACCCCAACAACTGGACCAGGACCCTAGACTAACCACTGGACCAGGACCCCAACCCCTGGACCAGGACCCCAACCACTGGATCAGGACCCCAACCCCTGGATCAGGACCCCAACCACTGGATCAGGACCCCAACCACTGGACCAGGACCCAAACCACTGGACCAGGACCCCAACCACTGGACCAGGACCCCAACCACTGGACCAGGACCCTAGTCTAACCACTGGATCAGGACCCTAGACTAACCACTGGACCAGGACCCCAACCACTGGATCAGGACCCAACCACTGGACCAAGACCCCAACCACTGGATCGGGACCCCAACCATTGGACCAGGACCCTAGACCAACCACTGGACCAGGACCCCAACCACTGGACCAGGACCCTAGACCAACCACCGGACCATGATCCAGGACCAGGACCCTGTACAGAACCCCCATGTAGTCTCATTTCCCCACATGTGACTCAAAACTAAAAAAACAATGAGAACCCTTAAATGCCGATGAATGTTACACTCCCTCTTTAAAGCCCGCTTAATGTGACCGTTGCCAATGAGAATTAAATCCAAATATATTTTTATTTGTTATTTTGGAACCCAAACTTCAAAGCAATCCCAGCTGAATGTCAGTCTCTTCCAAAAGAAAACTACCAAACGTTTGCGTGGGAATATTGGTGTATCGGGACAGCAATAGTGTGAAGAAAAGGCCCTGTGAGACCTCAGTTCCTGTACATTGGATACAACTCTGGAGTTTAGCTCAAGAGGAACAATGAGGCTGTGACTAGTGCGTTACAGTTTCAGTCAGTAACTCAGTAGGCTCCCTCCAGGCCCAGATGGATGATGGGAGCTGTGGGCCTGAAGCACTTTAAGACTGTCCTACATGATCAATTGGTTCATCTTTTGGTAACTGAGATTTACAATTTTGGTGTTGAATGTAATAATGATCCAGTTTTGTGACTTTATGACCGTTCCTGCACTGGTAAATTTAGGACTTTATGACCATTCCCGCACAGGTAAATGAAGGCGTTTGGATCTTCATAAATGGCAGGATGTGAACATTGCTTTAGTTTGGCTTTTCTTTTTTCTGGCCTGAAAACGTCCCAAAAACGGTTGGTAGGCCTATTTTTTAGAAGTGATGTTTGTCACAGATATGCCTTATTATGATTAAGAAATTAAGGATATGTTTCTGCTGAGTTTCAAATGCACTTACGTTTTTAGAAGATACAATTAAACTGTATGCCCTTAAATGTATACCTCTTAATTTTTAACAATTATTTTGTCTTGCCATCATTTCTTTTATAACATTTGTTTTATGTGTTTCAATACTTGAAAACACATATTTTTTCCCCAATTAATTGTTTGGACAAAAATTGAAGAGTATGAGCAAAGCGGTACAAGGAGAATGCGTACCAATTTGTAAATAAATACGATTTTTTTTCCCCCCCATTTATATATTTTTCATTACACAACAACTTAACAAATGTACAATGAGTACCCGGACGCATTGCTTATATTATTTCCCTAGTTAACAAAATAAACCACATTCAACAAATAAATGAACTTATATTTGATTCCATTAATAATATTGTTGCTATTTGAAGACATGAATACAACGATAATGCATTTTTATAACTAACATGGCAAAGTGAATACCAAATTGTTTGGCTGTTTTCTGTCTGCAGCAGGGTGCGACACACCACCATGAATAGGTATGATGTCATCTTGGAATGGGAGAGGAGGGGCGGTAAAGGCAGCTCTCAGGGGGAGGATCCTGGGAGAGAAGGGGAGGTAGAGACGAGAAAGCCATCAGTGGGAGGATCCTGGGAGAGGAGGGGAGGTACTGGGAGAGCTCTCAGTGGGAGGATCCTGCTAGAGGAGGGGAGGTAGTTGCAGCTCTCAGTGGGACGATCCTGCTCGCCTTTCCAGTTCTTCTTCCATCCTCGATCAATTACACCATACTGCAGCAAGTGAGTGCGTGTTACCATCCAGAGGAACATCAAGTGGGAAGTTAGCATCTCCTAAACGCACATTCGTTGTCGGAAGAAAGGTAAGGCGAAGTACATGTGAACTAATCCTTCTCTGTGGTTTTAACGCGCCTACCTTTTGACATGGCTCACTTAGGGCGATCAGGAAGCTTCGGATTACTTCGGTGAAACAACTGTGGTTTTGGCCCTACTTAAAAACGTTCCCATGTCTTATTTATTTTCCTCTTTGGATCGCCTAACCTAAGGTTTGGGTCGAATCCCCTCTGCCTGCAATCCACTGCTGGGCGTATTTCAACTGTTGATATGGTGTTTCAAAGTAAAAGCACTGTGTCTTTACTGAACGCATCTCCGCCTATAGGCAGAATACTTCCCCCTATGAATTTAAAGTACTTATTACAATACAGAGAAGAAACAAGCAATACACGTCTAAAAGAGTTGGCATTTTATATATATATATATTTATATATATATATATATATATATATATATATATATATATATATATATATATTAAAAAAGCCTCTTATTGTGTTGATCCAATGGCCCAATTTGAACCAACAACTTTTGGGTCAAAGTTCAAAACAACACCTATAATGTTGTGGTGTCCTTATAAAGAATGCTATGAAGGCCTCATTTAGTCTATAAACTATTTCGAACCAACTCTTTTACAGTTTCACTGTAGGATGTTTAATTGTCGGTTTAGGCTCCAACCTCTCTGCTCTCCCACCTCTCAGCTCTCCTCTCTCAGCTCTCAGCCCAGCCCTGCTTCTGCCAGCTTCTGAACTCTGTCCCATTGTTCACCCTCTCAGAGACTCACATAGGCTACGTCATTGCTTTAGTCCTGGATGTAGATTGGTCTGGGTTTAAGTCACTGCTTGTCTGACTTGCTTTATTAACCAAGCACACAGCGGGGGCACGGATGTGGCGAAGAACATTAGCAACCAGGCAAAGGACGGGGAAATTCCAAGACTTTCTATTGATTTATAGAAGGTTTGATTTTTTGATTTATGTAGGTCTGTGCCTGCATGCCACCACAAGGCATGACTTGCTGTCATGCACTGCATATTTGGAAAATAGGGCAAATTACAAAACTAGAATAGGCTGTCCAATCAGAAGCTGGCTGGGAGAACATCACCTGGCCTGACATTATGTTGATATATTCTATTATACTAGCTCTCCTGCAATGACTCCATCCTCTTTATCCTCTTCCTATTGCATGTAAACCATGGACTGTATGCGAAAAACATACGTTTTAGTTTCATATTTGTTGTTTAGATATTAAGATCGGAATAATCGGTTTAAAGAGTAATTTGGGTTGCATTGATTATGAACCAAATGGGCGTTATAGTCAGAATTTCCAATAGATGGCGGCTCCACAGTCCAGATGTGCGTCCTGTCAGGTATGTCTGAGAGTGTAAAGAGGTTCATTCTTGCTGCACTATACAGCCTGTTGATTATCTTCCTGTCCTCCCCTGAGTCCAGTAAGACCTCTTGAGGGGCCGATGGGTGGTTTGGGTGGTCGTCATTTATTAACCCAAGTGACTTGAACTGTTGCATAATCTACCGCAGAATAGCTTACCGAATGGCTACCAGCCTGTATTTTCTGTTGTTGGTGGTGGTGTTTGTTAAAACACAAAGTGTCCAAGTATGCACTCCCTATAGAGTCTAAAGGCAGGTCTGTGAATGCCTCTTTGCAACAGGCCAAATGAAACCTAACGATATGTGGTAGCAAAGCTGGCCTGCATCCTAAGACACACACACACACACACACACACACACACACACACACACACACACACACGTGTGTGTGTCGACCAGCCTCCACTGAGGCTCATTCAAACAGAACGGCGACTAAAAAGAGCAGATTCCAGAGAACAGGAAGTGGACTGTTTTGTTTCACAGGGCCGTTCTCTAGGAGTCTTGGTGCTGCTTCTGCCTCCCACTTGTTTGGCTTTAACACTGAGTGCCCAACCATAGTTCAGCCTTCTCACACTTCTCAGATAAGAATTTATTTCATTGTAATGTAACTTTATTTAAACAGGGACAATGTACAAAAGAAACATTAACCTTGTTTAGAGCAAGGAGAGATGCATTGTACCAGGTTTTAGCAAATTGCTATTGTCCACCTGTAGTCCCTAGAGGTGGTGATAGGTTTCCATGTTCTCCGGTAGGTTACTGAAGGTTTATTTCTGATTGTGTTGTGTGTGTCACAATGTGTCATAAGATAATACCGAGAACTGATTCCAAAAAACAGATCTCAGCTAAATATTGACCACACCAACGCCATGGCTTTATGTGTATTGGGACTGTAAAGCACTAGTTAATGGTTAGACTTTGACAAGAAGAGAATAACCTTGTATAGTAAGTTACTGATGGCATGTCACTAAAGTTTGACCTGGTTTTCAACAGTCATCATGGCTGCTTTGCCACATTAAACAATAAGTACTGAAGTATCGGGGATCTGGGATTTTAGAAAAGAAACTCTCTTGAAAATGTAATTATTGAAACTTAAAAGGTATTTTATTCAACATTTGTACAGCAACCTTCATGCCTCGATGGTCTTACACAAACAAAGTAGTTGTTAAAAAAAGTTAGGGAAGTTCCTGAGGTTGCAAGAAAACGACATACACGTCTTACATCCAAAGGAGGTGAGAGGAGCGTCTGGTCACAGGAAGAGGAACAGAGCAGTGGAGGAACTGGAGTGTCCGGAGTGTCAGGAAGTGAAGGAGTGGGAGGCTGGGCTGACTCGCTGTGCAGTCTTGCACAATCTGCATGGCGGCCAGCCGGCCACTATAGATCATCCCCTGGCTCACCCTGTGGCCGCTCTGCTCATTATACGAGCACCTGGCCCCCAGGGGAAGCTCTCCATTATGATCAGTGTCATTGTAAGTGAAGCCCGAGGTGGTGATGGCCGCCAGTGTTAGGATTGTCCCGCTGAATCGTCCTGTGTTCCCAGGGAGTCGGTAACGGCTCGGTCACTCGTCCCCGCTGGAGGTCGCATTTGTTCGGTTTAATCTATTTGTTTTATATTCAAATGTATTAGTTGCCGACCATGGTTCCATGTTTGGCTTCAGTCATTGTGTTTGCTGAACAATGGGAGGCGACGACTGACTGACTGACTGGCTGGCTGGCGGGTGCTGTCTGTGTTGTGGTACTCCATAGACTCAACACAAACAGTCAATCCACAGAGACAAAAAGCCAGAGTGGAGTTATTGTTTTTCCCACCACACCACTTAAGATTCCAGAGACTCGGTGGGATCGGTTGTTTCTATTATTGATAGTAAACAAGGAATTGAGTTCTTATCAATTTGCTCTCTGCGGGGAGTTTCTGCCGTTCACTCGCTTTGGTGGAGACTCAAGGTCTTCTGATGCAGCACTCTGCCCTCTCTCACACACTCACCCTTGGCCCCTGCGTTCAGCTGGTCAAGTCAAGTCTTTGCCGTGCATCAATTGGTCATTTTTAGCAGCGGACAACTCTGGAACCGCATGTTGATTCATTCATTCAAGCTGCAATTCATTTAAACTTTCCATGAAGAGTAAATGTATGTGAATCCACCCAGACGACACAGATTGTAGATGGTTCCTTTTACATGTATAGTTCGCTCACACGCCAGACGTGTAGCTAGAACAACGTCTTGTGTGATTCGTGCGGCTAATTCTATTATTGCTCACAGATAAGCAACATCAAGTAGAGATATAATGTCTCTTCCTCTGCGTTCTCCTTCAGTGATGGCCGCCATTCGGAAGAAGCTGGTGATTGTCGGGGATGGAGCGTGTGGTAAGACCTGCCTGCTCATCGTGTTCAGTAAAGACCAGTTCCCCGAAGTCTACGTACCCACCGTGTTTGAGAACTACATCGCTGACATCGAAGTGGACGGAAAACAGGTGTGTGTGTGTGTGTGTGTCAGTCCGTCTGCCTGTGTGTCAGTCCATCTGTCTGTGTGTGTGTGTGAGATTGTGTGTGCTCCCTTGGGGGCCTGACAAAAGCCATTTGTTGTTGGCCTCTGCTGACCAACTCCTTCGTGTCCAGCACTTGGCAAAACAGGAAGTGACTCAACTTCCCTCGCTTCCTGTACAGACAGCGAGCAGGGATGTCCAGGGAAGTACCCACCGAGCTCTAAAGACCCTCCCTCCTCCTGTAGATCATATTATTTTATTATTTATTTATCTATGGAGCTGCTCATTTCCTGTTCTAGAGAGGCCACAGAGGGACGCCTTATTGTTGAGTCACAGGAGGAGATAGACTAGGTGGTAGGGCCCCGGAGCTCCTCACTGTGGAGGTAAGGAGATGTCTTCCTACTGTGGGACTGCAGCAGTCCTGGCACAAATGTCCCCCCCATCACCAAATTCCAGCCGCATTAGTTGAGTGTCTTCTCTGCTGCCCCCCCCCCCCCCCCACACACACACACACCTCCCACAGTACAGCACAGGGCAGTTCTCATGTCTTGGGTGACTTGTAAGGACTTGCTAAAAATAGTTTGTCCTTTTCCTCCCAAAACAGTTGGTGTCCTGCAGCAGGTCGAGAGGGAACGCCACTGTGCTCATTCCTCATGTCGGCATCGCAGCCCGATAACAGGGCCGCTAATAGCCATGCTAACAGCCCTGCTAAAGCCCGCAAACAGCCTGCTAACTGTTGTTGTTTTTTGGGGGGGTTAGTTATTCTTAGTTTTCTTCTGAACCATGATTCACCGCCTCAGGATTGCCAATGGATTGTGCTCCCATTTGGAAGGAAAGGCACGGTCCCTAATCTCAGATTTGCACTAATTGAATGAATCTATATCCTGATTGGATAAGACCCCGGTTCTGCGTTTGCGTTTGCTTCCAGAACTCTGATAACGGAATTAAAGTGATGACCAAAGAATGCATTCCAATCAGAAGCACTAATGAGAGTCTGAATAGAGAATCAAATCCATTTTGGGGTGGTTATTGTGGGATCTGATCTGCTGTTGTACCACGCCCGCACCCCGCTTCTGTACCCGGCTGAACTATGAATACTGATTTGGTAAAATTACATCTTATCAGTAAAGTATAACTTAATTGAGGTTATTTTGCATGAAAAACATGTGTAAAGCAAGCAGTGTAAACCAAATCTAATTAGAACACCTTGACCGGTTGGGAAGGGACTCCAGCTAGAGGAGCCTCTCCTGGCTGCGAGAGACCTTTCTGTCAGATAAATGCACCAGAGACATACGGCCAGCCGCCTAAGGGCCGGATGTTGTTACACTTTGATATTTTAACATTTTCTAAACAATCGTGACAATAGGGAGTGCCCGTTGCATCATTCAGCTCTGGGTGCCAGTCTTTGATTACACCGGCTTCAGGCTGATGATCGGTTATTCTGGATTTTTTTTCACAAAATCTTATGTGTGTGTGTGTGTGTGTGTGTGTGTGTGTGTGTGTGTGTGTGTGTGTGTGTGTGTGTGTGTGTGTGTGTGTGTGTGTGTGTGTGTGTGTGTGTGTGTGTGTGTGTGTGTGTGTGTGTGGTGCCTACTGTTTGAGATAAGAGATGGAGTGCCTGTTTTCCTTCCTCATCCTCCTACTCTCTCTCTCTCCCTCTTTCTGGTCTGACCCCAGGTGGAGCTGGCTCTATGGGACACTGCGGGCCAAGAGGACTACGACAGACTGAGGCCGCTCTCCTACCCCGACACAGACGTCATCCTCATGTGCTTTTCCATCGACAGCCCCGACAGTCTAGGTGACTGACCGACCAGCCGTCCGTCTCCGGGCCCTTGAGGAGGAAATGGTCTTTGATGAGAGAGAAATAATGTGGCTATAAACGTCTTTGCCTCAGGGCTCAGTCTGCTGCAGTCACAGCAGGAATTGTGTTTGGCCTGTTCATAGTTTTTCTCCAGAGACTATTTCAGCGTTGTCTGTCATATTTATAACCACTAGTATTTCTCTCGTTTTTTTTTTTCCTCCTCTTCTCAGAGAATATCCCTGAAAAGTGGACCCCTGAGGTGAAGCACTTCTGTCCCAACGTGCCCATCATCCTGGTGGGCAACAAGAAGGACCTGCGCAACGACGAGCACACGCGGCGAGAACTAGCCAAGATGAAACAGGTACACCTACTCAAGTCCTCAAGCCGGCCATGGCTGGCTGACGCGTTTTGTTGAAGCACTGTTAACAGGGGTGGGGGTGAGAATATGCAAACAAACCAGAAGTCGAGAGAGAGAGAGAGAGAGAGAGAGAGAGAGAGAGAGAGAGAGAGAGAGAGAGAGAGAGAGAGAGAGAGAGAGAGAGAGAGAGAGAGAGAGAGAGAGAGAGAGAGAGAGAGAGAGAGAGAGAGAGAGAGAGAGAGAGAGAGAGAGAGAGAATATGTTCATAATAATATAATATTCATATCATTATTTAGGTCAATGCAAAACCACCGCTCAAAGTCGGGATCTGCCAAATGTCAACCCCTTAAGGACACTAATGACACACACACATCCTGAAAGGACTATCTTAAGCTCTTTGTTTAACTTTTTAAATGGCACATTGAGCATGTGCCCTCATCATGTGTCAGAGTGGACCAACCTGTCATTTCCCGCCATTCTCTGGTGTAGCTGGTCATAATAATAGGAACATGGAGACAAAGCCCGGGATCTTTTTCCCAGCCGCCCCCGTCAGCTTTTCCTTTCTCTTTATGGCCTGGCAGCGGTCAGTGACTCACCGAAGCCATCGCGTTTTATCGCCTTTCAAATGTTCAAACTCACCCCCAACATGCATGATGATAATGGGATATCTCTCAAAACAAGATTTTAGTTTTTTATGTATGAAATCTTTTCACAGCTACTGATAAAATGACTTTCCAATTTGTCCTAAAACCAGGCTGTATGTGATTTGTGTGACTATGGTTTGGACAGGAGCCGGTTAAGCCAGACGAAGGGAGAGAGATGGCGAACCGGATCAACGCCTTCGGCTACCTCGAGTGTTCTGCCAAGACCAAGGACGGCGTGCGGGAGGTGTTTGAGATGGCCACTAGGGCGGCGCTGCAAGTTCGCAAACGCAAGAAGAGCGGCTGCCTGCTGCTGTGATCATGTAGCTAGGCTAGGCTAGGCTAGACTGGGCTTATAGATGGAAGTCAAGTGACCCAAGAAAACATCCTGAGAACCACGTGGACTGACCTTACAGATTGCATCCTTGTACCGTATCTCCCATTTCACAGTGTCAGGTCGGGTGAAAGGGAGAAGAGCAGTGCTGACCAATACCACGGACGTTGTTTATAGCATCAGTTAGAAGTGAAAATTCTGGACTTTGTTTTTCCTTCCTTTTATAGCACAAGCTGTCTCTCCATGTATTTCTTTTGCTTTGCCATTTTGAAAATGCAACACAAATGTCCACATTTGTATGCTAAAATTGTTTTCCATGTGCATTTATCCTTGCTTGCTGAAGATGCATATATCTGTACACGCGCTCACGCTCTCCAGATTTCGTTTTTATAATCCGAAATCTATTTTCAAGATTGGTATTATTTTTATATTTTTTTATAAAATATAAAAATAATACTAATCTTGAAAATAGGAGTGTAAAGTAGGTGTGGTCCGAGGAGGGAGCCTACTGAAGACACCTTCTTGGCTTTGCCGGTGCCTTTTTCATTATTCTTTTTGTTATATTTTGTATCCATAGCAACAACGGCTCATTATATTATGTCACAAATTCCAACTACAAAGACCAAGAATCTTCCTTGTTTCAGTTGAAGACCTGCGTTTCCTGGTGCTGAAAGTCACCAGGAGTGGCCTTCTACACCCTGGTTTACTGTCAGGTCCCTAACCCTTATAGCCCCCCAGTGTACCCTGGTTTACTGTCAGGTCCCTAACCCTTATAGCTCCCCCAGTGGAGCTCTGCCCCATTACTCGCTTTTAAACTTGCACTAAAAGCTACAACTGTGGGCCCCCCATTTGAAACATATTCTTTACAAGGATGTGTTTATAAAGAATTTGAAATGAAACAACATTCCAAAGCTGTCTCGGAGGGAGTCGGTGTGTCACAGGTGTGTGTGTGACTTGTGTGTGTGTTTGTGTTAGTGACTGTTTGTGAGCGATTGTATGTGCGTGTGCACCAATGCAGGAACAGATTTGGGATAGAGCCTCCAGATGCATGCAAGAAAGACAAAGTATTTGGAGTTTTACAAGATGTTTCAATCATTTAAGCACATTTTAAGAGATTTTTACATTTGAAGTATTTGTCTCTTAATATTTAAATCCTGCTATTACAATGTATTGTGCAATGACCACCAAACATGGACTTTGTTTGTTTTTAAGGAAAGATGATTGTTGTGGGATTCAAGGGATCATTGATTATTGTCATTATTAAAAGAAACACTGAGCAGAATTGAGACCTGGACACTGAATTAAAGGAGGGATGGAGAACGTTAAATATCCTCTGACTGACCAACATTAAAACCCAATGTGGTCCATGAGGCCTGAATCAATCAGGTGTAATGGAAGTTTTGAACACAGGTGTACCTCATGATGTCAATAATGGACACTGGCTTACAGGCCAATAATTAGCCAAATTAGCTTCATTAGTGAGTTCTTCCCCCTATTCCACCTCTGTGATGACGGCCTATTAGGAGGCTTAATGTCAGGATGCAGGCCACTCAGTTAAGAAATACGGTTTATGTATGTACACACAATGAATGAATAAAATTGTATATAAATACATAGCAATACAAGCAAGTTTCTTCAGAAGCAGGGCGTAGTACAACTGGTCTATAAATGAAAGGTTTACATGCTCACATGCATCAATAGTTGTTATTATCTGTGAAGTAATGGTGTACTCTCAGGTGTCACATCTTGTTTAACTGGTCGTCGTGACTGATTCCTTCTTGATTATTTTCTCTGAAGAGCGTGTTCTCCCAGTCCAGAGCCCTTCACTTCAGACTCTGGTTCGCTGTGCCTTTAGCTGAGCCTGTGGATTTCTAAGCGCCTGTCTCTTTTGGGTTAACCAGAGCAAACATCTTCGACAAGGTTTAAAAGTGTGTGGGTGGATGTGTGTGGGGCCTTCAACAGACATGATGTAGCAGATATATGGTATCGGTTCCTCTCCGATACACCCAGATGCATATTGAGAATGTTATTGAGCAAAATGTGGAAAACACACAGGGGAACAACTCTGCATTTTCTACTTTCTTTAGGTTCACTTGAAAAATATGAATGTCTTCTAATGTTTTTAATACTTGATTTGCTTAGATATTGTGAATAGGGGATACAATCATTTTTATTCATAAATAGGTCTATAACAAACCCTCTCAACTAATAGCATGAGCTTGAGATAAGTGGTTTGGTTGATTTCCTTTAGTGTCTTAGTTACAACAAACTGACATACATACATATATGTATACATATATATATATATATATATATATATATATATATACACACACATATATATATATATATAAACACACACACATATATATATATGCATATATACGTCTCATCTCATCTCATTTTCGTCCGCTTATCCGGGGTCGGGTCGCGGGGGGAGCAGCTCAAGCAGGGGGCCCCAGACTTCCCTTTCCCGGGCCACATTGACCAACTCTGACGGGGGGATCCCGAGGCGTTCCCAGGCCAGTGTTGAGATATAATCTCTCCACCTAGTCCTGGGTCTTCCCCGAGGTCTCCTCCCCACTTGACATGCCTGAAACACCTCCCAAGGAAGGCGCCCAGTGGGCATCCTTACCAGATGCCCAAACCACCTCAGCTGACTCCTTTCTAAGTAAAGGAGCAGCGGCTCTAATCCGAGTTCCTCACATATATACGTGTTTATACATATTTATGTATACATGTATATAGATGTGTGAATATAGATATAGTTATATTGGGCTCAAACTATAAATAAAAGAGTGGTCTTTTGGTTCTACATTTGGGATGAACATACTCCCATTGTTACGCAAAGCCATGCCCTCTAGTGGTCAAGTAGATGTACCGTAACCAATTAGATAAAATGTGGGTGGTGTAGAAACACTGACAATGGCAGAAGTTGGATGCAGAGCATATTTTTATATGGGTTCACTGTTTATAAGCAAAGGAAAAAATATGAATGACGGTATTTCCAAAACAAAGGAGGTCTATGGTCTTTGGGCATATAACTAGGGCATGTCTACTGTATTCATACCCATTCCATGCCTTAATAAAAGTTGCCCTCATGACAGTCAAATGTATTCATTATTCCTTCCAGTACAGTTTAGATATTGTAGCTCTGACTCATTACATTTCAAACTGCTTCTTCCTTTTGTTGTATAAGCACTATTATGTATTGTCTGGATATTGTATTGTCTATATATAGGTGACCTGCCATATTTGTTTAAGGACTACCAGAAAACAAAGAGTAATACAAATAATTAGTATTAGTATATATACAAGTAATGAGATTAATTAATACAAACAAAAACACAGAGGTATCGCATAATAATGGATGAGTTAAGTACTTCCCATAAATAACTTCATTGTGGGGAGCTCAACCAGAAAGAGATTACAGTTCCTCATTTCATACCAGCCCCAGTATTCAAGTCAGGGATGGGCAACTTTTATGATAATGAGGGCCACATTTTTCATCATAACCATTAGGGGTGCAACGGATCATCATTGATCCGTGATCCGTTCGGATCATCTATTTCGGTTCGGCACACGCATGATCCGCGGATTGATTTATGAAAAAAAAAATTGCGCATGTTCAGTCCACACACAGCCGTAACCATTCCTGCTAGTTCCAGGGACAGAGCTACTTAACACGCTCTGGGTAAAAGTCCGCAACAGTTCCCTTTTCAATAAGCAAACAGTCCTATGGCTCGTTGTGATTTATTGTCCTCAGCGTACAACATGAAGAACAGTGGGCATGGAAAATAAAAGTAGGCTAGACTTCGGTGACTACTGTAACGATAACTGCTGCCTCCAGTGCTACGTCTGTTTCCATACTCGCGCTGCCACACAAACCTGTCGCCTAGGTTACCACACAGACGTAACACGTAGCTGACATAGCTATTGCCAACATAAAGAAAAACACATCGAGCATGGCCACGCATTTACAGAGACATCACCCCGGTGTTTCACTGACAGGAGTGAAACCGAAAGCGGCTCAACAACCGCTCATCACCGCGGCATTTAAGCAGCCCCTTCTTCCACAATCAGACCGGGCTAAAGCAATCACAAACGCTATTTATTTATTTTTTTTGCTGATCCGAAAAATGATCCGATCCGTGACTCTTGATCCGAGGATCGATCCGAACCGTGAGTTTTTTGATCCGTTGCACCACTAATAACCATCAGAGGGTCACATGACTGCACACTTCAAATAAACGTGAGCTTAGAGAAGCTACACAATTTTGAATTTGGTAGATATGATTTCCTGTATTCTGGAGCATTTTGGGGATGGCCACTACCTAAAAAAGCTTCCAGAATCATAACCTATGTACGGTATGTTAATTGAACCAACATACATTCATTTCATGTTTTCCATGCTCAAACAGCCACATGAATGATCAGTATTTTTATCATTGCAAAGGCCTCACATACATCATCATTCAATGATGTCACAAAACTGAAAACGTTACCCAACATTAAGTGCAACAACTCGATGAACTCAAACCCAACAAGCATGATATTCATTGCAGTTGTAGTAGTTGTGGTGGTGGCGACTTAAAGGCCCACTATGCAACTTTTCTAGCCAAAATTACATTAAGTATGCAGGTTGAGAGTTATGCTGATGGTTCTGCATCCATTTCTGGGTCGATTGGTGGGTGTGTCATTTTCCCATGTCGCCTCTACAGTGAAAAAGCGCATATGCAACTTGATCTGCTCGGACCGGGACATTCCGGATGTGACGCAGGGAAATATCCTCGAAAATTTAGTCAGATTGTAGTTTCGAAAATGCTTTACGGCACAGACACACACCCAAACATGGCACCGGCTAGATATAAACAGCCAGTTGCGAGGCAATTGTTGCATTCATCATGGATCAATCGACTGATAAGTGACCCAAGAGGCGACTGTCGGTGGAACAAAAGAAGAATGGACTAGAAAAGAGATCAGACACGAGTGAAAGGGGAACTATGCAACTTTTTTGGCTTGATTTACCTTAATATAACAGGCTAGGAGTCATTGCGATGGTTCCATTATACATTTTTGTTCGATTGTTCGTTGTTTCGACTCCCCCTTGCGCATCTTGGCGGAGAAAATGAATATGTTTCTGCCGGCGACCCGCCGCCCACTCTCGCGGGAGTCTCGGGTCTCGCGAAGTAACGAATTGCTTTACGGCACAGACCCCCAAACACGGAACCGGCTCGATATAAACACAAGTAAATAAGGGATTGTTACATTCATCATATATCAGCCGACTAAAAAGAGACGGAGAAACCCAATGTCGGAGGAACAGAAGAAGAGAAAAGGGAGACTGACCGACAGAGAGGCCAGACACGAGTAAACGTTGGGCAAGCTTTTCAGGAATAGCGTGAACTGAAAGAAAAACTGCAAATCAGACTCCGATTTGGCCGTGTTGCTTTTGAAATTGAAAGTACCCTTGGGTGAACTTTGTCCTCGTGGTATTCTTGATGTTGATAGCCTCTGTACAAATGTGTTTGCTCAACCATTTTGTTGTGAGCCCTGTAAAAATCGTTTTCTCGACCGTTTTGTTGTGAGCCCTCTATGTTTCTAGCTTGCTTGTTGGTTGCAACCATATAAACACCTTTGTTTCCATTGATGTTTTGCTTTTCGTCTGTCTCGTCCCCCAGATACAGACTGAATCCCCGAATCCAGGTTCTTGTTTATTTAGATTATGTTGGCCAACACTCTCACACTGATTGTTCTGTTCAACTTAAGACAACAATTATAATCTAGGATATAAATTCTCCCCGTCAACTATAAAAAAGGATGGCTTTATGCTTATTGCAATACAAATTCACAATTTGAAAAATGCATAACCTTGCCTACACTTTATGAACATCTACTTTGGACATGGCTCCACGCATTCGCCGGCTTCTTTGAAAACAAATGCACATGGCTCGCGTAGAAGTGCATGGGGAAGGGTCGTCAACGAGTTGTTACGACAGTGTTGTAAAATATCTACTACGAAACTGAAGGGGGCGCTGTGTAGAGAAATGTGCGTGCCATAACCAAGAAAAAAGCGAAGAAATTCCCGAAGTTGCATAGTGGGCCTTTAAGTGGATATCTTTAATGACTGATATCGTTTCTAAGCAAACTAGACACATGGGTTTGCCTTTGAATTCTTTTCATCTTTCTTGACTGAGTTTTCTGTAACTCAATCAATTAATTTTTATTTGTTTTAATATGTGTGGGCCTGACTGAGTGAGGATGCGGGCCGTATGCGGCCCGTGGGCCGCCAGTTGTCCATCCCTGATTTAAGTAATTCCCAAGTGGCCAAACGTTGAAGGCAATTCAAAAGATGATTGTGAAATATATTAAATACAAATAATATACATAATGCTTCATTATTGACTAGAAGAAAATGTTAATATTTTTGAAAATAAAAATTGATTGATATAGGCCGTTTTCTGTTGATTTATCTGCTTGTTCCCGTCTGCTCTGATGATTAGGCTAAATTTTAAATAAACAAACATCAAAAATCAATAACTATAGTTAATCAAATGACAAGTTTTGATAAGATAGTAAAATAATTATATATATATATATATATATATATATATATACACATATATAGTTGAATACACTCATAAATACCTCTACTAAAGTGGCATAACCCAAACACTGATGGCAGAATATTTTATTCATGGTTTGACATTTTTGGACACAAGAAATATATATCCCACATACAGACGATATATTATACAAATGCAAAGTGTTCATATTCATCTATACGTGTGCTTCAATGTAACAAAATTGCATCCGATTGAATTTTCTTCATCAACTGATTATTTGCATTAATAGATATGGGATGATCTTTTGTTTTGCCATTTAATTATTATTTTTTTTTTTCAATTAACAGTTAATATTTGGCACCCATAATCTTCAGCTCCTACATGGTTACACTAGGACACAATTCGCATAACCCAATAGATACAAGATAATATTTGGTTTAATTACTTATTCCTTTTGAATATTAAATGTATGCACTTATATTTTGTATAAAAAAATATAGCAAAAGCTGAAGGCAAACAGTGGGCAGGGAATACTTTTTAAGCCAAGGGGAGTGTACGTTATTCAGACTCAATATCTGAGACCTTACTCTGCATAGGAGAGCAGCCAGAACCAGCCTGCACCTTGAGCTTCACAACTAATGAAATCCAGTCAGCCAATGAGAGGCTTTTGGCTGACAAACACTGCAGCTATTTCTCATATAAAAAGAGGAAATCATGCAACGCAGTTGGTAGCTGGGTCATTAAATATCAGGCATTATACCAACCAACCAGTCTTTTTATATGATGGTGGTGATGGAAGCTCCATTAAGGATGTCATCTTACGATACACCATCTAAAATGTTTGCTACATGAGGTGTGGTGTGACAGTACGACACCATACTATACAGGGGGGGTGTCAGACAGTGTGTGTGTGTGGTGTGTGGCAGGGAACTAACCCTAGCCTTCACAGTGTCACCGAAGGCATCAATTGTTCCAAGATAAGTTGTTTGCAAATAAGACCGCTCAATTCCCTTAAAGTGAAGCCCATTCCCTGGCAGAAGACCAAAAAGAAAAACAAAAGAAAAAATTAACTTTCTTACGAGATTTCGAGCATCTTTCATTGACATTTAAATTAATTACTCCCCCATTAACAATCCCCCCCCCCCCCCGCCCCCTGTTGTGTCTTTGAACACACAACAAGCACATCCGTCACAGGCACTGCATTCTAAGCATTCTGCATCTCCTTGCCAATCTTGTAGCTAAGGATTTTGTTCCAGTCGATCTTGGTACGCGTGACCGGGAGTTGTCTGCGTAGAGCTTTGAAGGTGGTGTCCGACATGGTCTGGTAGTTCTCGCTGATGGCCGTCTGCAGGTTAACACAGAGGGACGCGGATCAGCATTCCTGAATAACAGCTGGAAAAGGTCCACTGAGGGCTCCCCTTATGAGAGGACGCCTACCTGGTATTCGTTCTCCGCGTCCTCGATGATCTTAACAAACTCCTTTGCAGTCTGCACTTCGTTCTGCTCAAAACAAGGTCTGCATTAAGTATTGCATTCAATTTTTGATAGTTATTGAATGGGAGTTTAATAGTAAAATGCAAGATATTATCGAACTTTGGACCTTAAACAATTGAGTGGGTCATACTTACAGACACTGTAAGTACTTCTTGAATGTCTTTATGACTGACAAGCTGGACGTTTCCATCCTCATAGTAATGCACCTGGATCAACAGCACAATGTTTAACCCAGAAGACAGAACCACTGGGATCGTTGTAAGGAGAGCTTCCACGTGATTGTACCTGTATCTTCAGGACTCCGATCACCTGGGCGGTCGACTGGGAGATGCTGAACTTCCACTCAGAGCGACAGCGGCCGTTCCTACAAACAAGAAGGGCCCAAATTGATACCTGCTGACTATACATAAAAACACCAAAAAATGTAAATTCAGAAGAAAAAAAAAAGGTTGTCAAGTACATTTGTAGGAATAACACTGTACACAATCATTCTATTTCATATGTCAACTGACCAGAAGTTTTTGGGTTGAAACTGGTGTCCTTCAATACAAGCAATGATGGTCTGCTGGCCATCTATGGTTTTCCCATAAACCTGAGACAGATCACAACACAGTGAGGTGAATGCTTCTTACTATTTGTGGATCAAGGAGCCCTTTGGAAATATTCTTGCCATGTCAACATAATCTCTCCCAATTAAACACTTCTGTTGACCTTTTGGAAATGTAGTATTCTCCAACCTTTACGGCAAGGCATTCTTTCATGAGTCTGCAGTTTGAAATACAAACATACCATCCCAAAATAGGAGCAGTGCAGCCTTAAGCTGCTTTCAACCAGCCCTCAACACAGACCTGGGTTTACTGCAGAGTTGCTGTTTATTGAGTAGGGATGGGGATCAAAAGCCGGTTCTACCAAGGACCCGGTTCCACTTTTTTTAAAAATCATTAACGTTTGGGCTTATCGATGCCACTATCGAGTCCCGTCTCTCCTATTTTATTATTTTTTTGTCCCGTAGGTCCTGTAACGTAATGTTGTGTCCCTCGAGTCGCGTCAAGGCCTTTAAATCAAATCAATCCAATCACTGCAGCGTGTCCACCAAGGTTTTTGAATGGAATTATAAGCAAACAGGTATTACAAGTAAAACAAGTGAAGTCTGGCAGTTAACTTTGCTCGCAAGGATGGCTGAACGGGCGAAGAAGACGAAAATCATTTATTGTAAAGGGGGGAACACAACCTATATGGCCAAGCACATTAGCATTGTGCATCAAATAAAGGCCAAATGCAGTACCTTCGACTGTCTCAAGAGTTGAAAAGAGTCCTCCTGTCTCCCCCTTCTCCTGACGCACCACAGACGGGCCCGTTTTAATCATCCACTCAAAGTACGAGCGGTAATCGCACACACAGACACTGTCACAAGTCCCGTCAGTTAAAAATAGTAATCCAATTGTGAAATCGGTGTTGTAACAGGCAGCATACAAGCTAGCTATCTTGAATGGTAAATAAAGTTTCAGATGTGCTGCGTGATGATGTGTTGAGGTTGGCTCAGTAAAACGACTGGTAGGTTATCATGATGCGTTCAAATGTAACATAGTTAGTTAATTTAGTTTTTGGTGCGAAACATGAATACTGTATTACTCATGTTTCTGTATTACTAATACAGTTGTATTGTGCTCTAATCATTTTAGTATGTATAATTAAAACTACTGATTTCAATATTTATTAAGAATTACATATTTAATTTAAAATACAATTATTTATTTCCTAAATATTTTCCTCATCACTAAAAACGCGTTGTATTTCCACCAATTAATAGAAATGTATCGATAGTGGTATCGATAAAGACTCGGATCGTTAAGGAGTATCGAAAATGGTATCGATGTCAATAATTATTAATGATCCCCATCCCTATTATTGAGTGCCTATAGGGCACCATGTCCACCGTATGGATCCCCAGACGGGCCTTACAGTGCAGACTCCGCTGGGGTAGTGCTCCTTGACGTAGGCCCGCAGCGCGTCGTCGCAGGCCTCTGTCCAGGACCGCAGCGCCGCCTCACCCTCGTGGGGCTGCGGGCCGCTGGCCTCCTTCCTCAGATGGTCAAACTTGAAGGACACCTTGTTGTGGGGGTCAAAGAAGCGTCCGTTCCCCAGGTCGCCGTGCTCTGTGATCAGAACCTACAGAGGGTCGGAGGATAGTGAGTCCCTCTGTATGTGAGTAGTATCTTGTTACATGATGACCACTTGTAATATGTTATAAACGGACTATCTTGTCTTTTAGAAATGACTCGCCTGATCTTCATAGCCATCGATTTTGGCTAAGGTGAACTGATCCATGTTGTACTGGGCAAACGCACTGTGTTCAAACAGAAATGTCGTGAATCAATTGGATGCATTGGTGTACCAACAGTATTTTACTCTGGATGCATAATAAATCTTGCTTACTTGGCTGCGCCCTCTCGGAGAAGGTTGTCATTATTGAGCAGTAGTCGCACATCTGAAAAAGAGTGTATAGTAATCAATAATAGTTGTTCTTGCTTGAACAAAGGCATTCTAAATTTTGTAAAGGTAAAAAAAATCTAATCAAAACACTTGGCTTTCCTAATCCACCGTTGGATACACATGTTTGCCTATTGTCTATATCGAAAGCCCGCATTGAAGCCTTGTTACAATTTCGCAATGGGCTTTGCAACCCAAAACTTATATGCAGTCTTTTGTAGCATTGGTTTCTCTTTAGGGAAATTTGTCAGGGATCACATAGAGTGAACTGTTTTCTATGCATGGATTGGCTTCGAGCCTGTGTGCTCAGTCTTTCAATTTCGATACCCTCAGTTACAAACTAATTATTATTATTCCAGTGCAGAAGCCTAGGGAAGTTTAAAGGACCAAGACTTACCATTAAAGACCTCATTAAACTCTCCAGGAGGAGCATGGATAACAAAATTGGCTGCAATCCGCACCTGAAAAGGATCTGGTCATTAGTTTCTATTAGTATGCATTATTTGGCTCATTGTCTTCACAAAAACACTTCCTCAGGGAAGAGGAACTATGAGTAGCATAATGCTCTCATTGTCAAAATCCCTTTTACTCTCCGTTTTGATCAATGGTAATCTTCTTTTTAGGATCCAGGCGACTACCGTGACACCTGTGGCCCACAGGGGTGCCGTGGGCTAGCTGTTGGCCCCCAGCTTGTTAGCTCTTCTTTGACCACTCCTTAAATGGCCAGTAGGATCTGTGTCCGAGCAGGGCTTTTCTTAGCAGCCGTTCTGCGTGTGTAAGCATGTAGAGTTGGATGTACTACGCTGTAGTTCAGCAGCTATGTAAATAGGACTTCTCCAAGGTTCACCAAGACAGGTAGTAGCACTGAACTGATAGTTGATAATAAAGTTAGAATGTAGTGTCCCATAAAGAAACCTTTTACAACACAAAGCCATTTTTAACCTGTATAAATCCATGCTCATCTGCATTATTTATGAACAAATATGTACCCAACAGAAGGGCCATCCCTGCATAAATTCTGTCAGGCTGTGGTCCCAGTATCACTAGTCAGGCTGTGGTCCCAGTATCACTAGTCAGGCTGTGGTCCCAGTATCAACAGTGTCAGGCTGTGGTCCCAGTATCAACAGTGTCAGGCTGTGGTCCCAGTATCAACAGTGTCAGGCTGTGGTCCCAGTATCACTAGTGTCAGGCTGTGATCCCAGTATCACTAGTGTCAGGCTGTGGTCCCATTATCACTAGTGTCAGGCTGTAGTCCCAGTATCACTAGTGTCAGGCTGTGGTCCCAGTATCAACAGTGTCAGGCTGTGGTCCCAGTATCAACAGTGTCAGGCTGTGGTCCCAGTATCAACAGTGTCAGGCTGTGGTCCCGGTATCACTAGAGTCAGGCTGTGGTCCGACCGTCCCAGTATCACTAGTGTCAGGCTGTGGTCCCAGTATCAATGCTGTCAGCCCGGTATCACTAGAGTCAAGCTGTGGTCCCAGTATCAATGCTGTCATACTGTGGTTGAGGTGAGGAATGTAGACTAAACTATTTAACAAGTTCCTGCAGGAGGGAGCAGCATCACCCAGTGGCGCCGCGTATTGATCCAACATATGGTGATATGACCATTATAAACTATAGCAGTAACGTTATACGACAACGAAAATATGTGAGCCAGACCTCAAAGCCAAAGAGAGTATATATATATATATACACATACAATTCTCTGGTTAGATGAGTAGAGGTGTTGGTTTCAGGTCACTACTCGTCGTTCAGTGCAGGAAGTAGCTCCACTTCCTTCATGTACACATTCTAAACATTAAACATTCGTCCTCTACTCATCAACCATGTTGACCATCCTGGTGTTTAGCGAACGACTGTGAGCTAGGTGAACTATAACCCAGCCCTTTGATGTGTACACCGAAATGTATCCAGATGTACACTGTCAACTCTGAAACGTAACACTGACATGTTAGCTTAGCTCGATAGCCAGCCCGGATTCATGTTATTACTTTATCCTCTTCGCCCTCATGCATCGGGATCGTTTAGAAAACAGCACTGACAAGGCCACGTTAAAGTACAGATATCGTTATGTGCATTGTTAAATGTTAAACGAATACCTTCTCTTCATCGGTGAGCTGGTCTTCGCAGTCCGCCATCTTGGCTCATTGAACTGTTAACAGAACAGGCGCTGGGGTTGCCAGGTAGGATATATCCTGTGTAATATTTTTTAATTTATATATATACTATTATATATAAATATTAGGTATATCATATATATTATCTAACGTTATATTTATATATTATATATCATACAGTGCATCACATACCATAATCATGCATCCGACAAACGATAGATACCATTGAGTGGTGTCTGTTAATGAATACAGCTTACGAGATACATCAAGAGGAATACAATGTCATATATTCACGTGGTTGCAAAATTTCCAACCTAATACCAGTATCAAATTAATATTATAGTAATGCATGTTCATGTTTTATATTTGAGGGAAATAATTGAAATTGAGTTTAACCGTTTTACTGTCATATAAAAAAAGCTTATGTTTCTAACCCACATATTGTCCTTATCTGGCAACCCTGATTCCTGAAGCAGGAAGAGCCCAGTGGTCACGTGACGAAAGCAATGTTGCCAGATTGGGCAACACTGATGGCAACACTGGCTGCAGCGCGCTATAGCCAGTGTTGCCAGATTGGGCGGGGAAATCTGGCCCAATCTGGCAACACTTTCACGACGGGCCACCACACAGCAGCAACAAACCAACAATGTGACGGGATGGTGGAGTTAACCTTCAGCAATCTCATAACACGTGTTTTAATGAGTTTCCTCCTGGTTAAAAAAAAGCGAATACATGCTGGGAGACCAAATTACATAACTTGTTGGAGACCTAAACCGCATTGGTCGTTTAACGCCAGTGATCCGCGTGTGTTGGCTCCTCGTGAGGGCTGTCAACATGGGAGGCTGCTCGGCCACAGGCTGTTCCAGTCGCAACGAGAAGGGGAAGAAATTGCATTGTTTTCCCCGAGATCCTGTCAGAAGAGAGATATGGGAGAAAATGGTTGGAAGGCGCAACTGGAAAGCCCACGACAGGTCGAGGCTCTGCGAGGTGATCTGTCTCTACAGACTCCCTGGTCCCGACCCACACCTCTCTGTGGGTCCCGAACCGCACCTCTCTGCAGTGGTTTATTGAGTCAATAATTAGTCCAATACGTTTGACTGGACTAATCATTGGGCCGATCGTTACAAACCCTTTTCATTTTACAGATATTATTAAAATCTATTGGAAAGTATGCCCCCTTGGGTAACGTTGCTGCACTTTATTTTGAACCTAAAATACATTATGCAAAATGTTGCCTTTAGTTGTCTTGCTACATCATTTTATAAGTCATAAGATAAGTCATAGTAAATGCCAGGTGATCATATAACAGGCATAACATGCCTAATGCAAGGTAAAGAAAATAACATCTGTCAATATATGTGTCTGTGATAAAAGAAAACTAAATATTTATGCCTAATGCAGTAGGCCTATTTACATCGAATTATAAGGCTATATTTTATCACTAGATTCTGATGAGCGGTTTGTCACAAATTAACAATTTAAGTTCATAAAACATTATGATCATAATAAACAAAGTATGTTAATTATGATTTACAATACTCTAATTATTAATTAATATCTAGAAAATTCACTTTTGATTTGTTTGAGACAAACAGGTATACATTTCCGTTCTCCCACCCACTCATAATCCTATTAATTATGCAGTGGGTCTGTTGCTAAGCAACTGGTGCCTCAACAGCTGATCATTTAAATGTTTGGTATCTGTAGAAGATTGAATAGGTAACCCATGAAAAGTCCAGAAAAGCAACCTAAAAGAATGAATCGTTACATTTTGATTAACTGCCTCATCTGCCTTTTGTCAATGATCTCTTTGCTTTATAATCTGTTTGTTCTAAATTTATTTTTATTCTGCTACCCTGTTTAGGACCACTTCGAGGAGTCGCAGTACGAGTCCAGGCGCATGGACAACCTAAGGAAGTTGAAGCCCAATGCAATTCCAACCAAGTTCAACCACTTTAAGAAAAACAAGACGCTACGACAAATAGTGGAGAATCTGACGAAAACACTAGTTCACTCCCCTCTGCCAGAAAGACACAGTGTTGAACACTCCTATAGCCAGAGTTCAGAGAAGGGGCCCACAGAGAAAGAAGATAATGGTAAGAACAGCTGTTGATGAAATGTCCAATGTAAAGCGTCCTATTGCTTGCTAATATATGAGAGTACTGCTACATGTGTTGGATCAAGTTGGAAGTTGGACCATTGACCTAATTGGTCCGGGGTTTGTGTACTCCATTTATCCCATTTGGAAATATTACATAAGATAGCTACTTATCGTGTTTTTTGTAGAAATAAAGTGGATGTTGCAGACTCCAATGTTTTCACAACATTCTTATTATAGCACGCTGTTATAATAGAAAATAGCCAAGTTTGATCATTTTAAGAGACCAGGTCCTTTTAATTATTTCTACTATGTCAGATTTCCCCAGTTTTCCAAAAGGTGTGTTTGCATCCTCAGTATGGGCTTTCCCTAAAAATTCCAACAGGCTAGATGTTGTCTGCATTCCATCGGCCTTTCTTTTGTGCAAAATCCAATCACAGCCTGACTTGTGACCCAAAACCCTTTGGCCAACCATAAATTGTAGTGACCAAATTTCAAAACGGCCGGATGACAACTATACAGACACTATACAGTTAATCAATTAATCAATTTATTATTTTCTTATGCTGACTTTTACTTATTGTTCACAGCAAACAGCAGGGCAGCCTGTTGCTTTAGTCAATATAATCAATCGATACTTTACATTTGGTACCACATGTAGATCAATGACAATCATATCATTATTAATTGTAGATTGTCCCCATTATTGTAGGGTACCATTTCAATACGGACGATGGCCCAGGTGATGCAATACTAAAACCAGAGAACTTTGGACTGCCTCTACATTGTGTTTTTCTACGACCACTCGACACTGAGGACCTACCCCCGGCCCTGTGCGAGCCCTCACCAGAGCCGCCATCAGAACAACCAAAGGAGAACGGCCAATCCACGGCAAACACAAACACTTATTTGCCCGGTTGTGAGGTTGCACATTTGAAGGACGCCATGAGAAAGAAGGACGAGCGAATCGGGATTCTCCTCCGGGCAGTGGTGACCGAGCGGCGGGAGAAACACAGGCTGGAGCGTGAGAAGCAGAACCTGGTGCAGAACATTGAGAAGGTGTTCAACACCAATCAGCTGGCCAGGCTCGGCCGGAAGAGTGGCCGAGGCGTCAAGTGGTCGAGTGAGACCATGGAGAAGGCCCGGCAGCTCAGGGCGGCGTGCGGGGTCAAGGGGTACATGATGCTCAGGGCACAGAATCAGCCTCTGCCGTCGTTACGCTGCCTCAGGAAGCTGACCCCCCTGAGGAGGAACGGACTGGACAGGGGGCCACAGCGGACCACAGGAGGGGGGGACAGTTTACAAGCCACCATTGGTGCAAAGGGTGCCTATGCTGCAAAGTCAACACCATAGAATGGCTCCGTCGTTGGGGGGATGAGCGTTTCCCGTTGCAAACGTATTAGGGCTGGGCAAAATGAAGTATTTATCATTGAAAAGAATTCTAGCATTTCACATGGTTTCAGCATATCTGAATAGCTGCTCTTGAAAATAAAAAACATATCACATCGTAAATAATTAAATTCAAGTTTGGAATAAGAATGTGATATAATAACCGATGACCGATTTTTTAAATTAATTAGGGTTAGGAATTTTAGGACATGCCTAAGGCTCTCATCAAAATGTACTGTAAAAATGTATATCATCATTGTTAGTTTGGGTCTCTGTATGATGCCAATCAAATATGGAAAGATGACATAAAATAATAGCCTAGCCCTTAATCAGAAAATAGCTGCCTTACAGTGCAAGACTTTCAGTTGTCCCTAAACCATGGGGTCTGTGCCTAGCCGACAGATACAAGTCCACACCAAGACGCAAGTTACATTTTGTTGGGGTTAGTATATGTTTCCTCACTTTGCCTGACAATATCCCATAGGCAATATGTTAAGGTGAATTAAGATGAACAGATATGCATTGTGGATCCAATGTTGGATGTCATTTTTGCCTTAGAATAAAATGTGGCCTATACTTTTGCAGTAAATCCAACTGTATTTTATATAGTATTTTAAGACAGTTGACACTCGTTAATAATACAATACAAAATTATGCTTGATTATGTTCTGGGAGAAATCATGAAATGTGTAATTGGACCTGACACTATGCGGCAGTATTCCCCTCAGAGCACCAGGGTCGGCCACTAATCCCCTCAGAGCACAAGGGTTGGCCGCTATGTGGCAGTAGGCCCCTCAAAGCACAAGGGTTGGCCACTATCCGGCAGCAGTCCCCTCAGAACCAGTAGTCCCCTCAGGGCACTAGGGACGACCACTAGGCGGCAGTATTCCCCTCAGAACCAGTAGTCCCCGGCCCTCAGAGGACCAGGGTCGACCACTAGGCAGCAGTAGTCCTCTCAGAGCACCATGTTCGACCACTAGGTGGTAGTAGTACTCTCAGAGCACCATGGTTGGCCGTTTGGATTCTGGCCGAAGAAGAGCATTGTGCTTGCGCCGGGAAAGAGGCGACGCGCTACATGTCTGCTTTGACATAATCTAAACTAAAGGATAAAGGAAAATTCAAGGTAAATACGTCGGTTACAAATAAACAGACACACAATACGGGTAAGGGATATTCGAGCACGTTTTCAGGCAAATTAAATTGAAGGTGGTGGATTGTACCATTTTAGTTGAGTTAGCTGACGGCTAACAGGTTAGCTCATCGTACCTCTTAAAATGACCAAAACACGAGGATCAGCGTTAAAAAGACCCGTTTAAAAAGCCACTGGAGAGACGACTGTCGTGTTTCTAAGTTAAAAGCGGAAAGGCTACCAAAGATCTAGTATCAATAGGTATAATTAAACCTGTCATTCCTCATGCTGGCGCTCAGCTTACGGCGCCTTGGTGAAGTTAACCCTACATCAAGGTTAGCTCGCCATAACCAACTCTGACTAAACTGCCTTCACCGAGCAGAGTTCCCC
Organism: Gadus chalcogrammus; assembly: GCF_026213295.1. Taxonomy (NCBI): domain Eukaryota; kingdom Metazoa; phylum Chordata; class Actinopteri; order Gadiformes; family Gadidae; genus Gadus; species Gadus chalcogrammus. Next base: position 5,129,800 of record NC_079412.1, on the reverse strand, counting down.
TTTGAGTAGGTTTCGAGGAAAATGTGCAACGTAATAAATGTACTGAAATATGGCTTATTCATTTCGGATGCAAAATGCGGCAGTCTAAACATAATTTAAGTTTGTTACCTATTCCTAGTATAACATGTTTGTATAAGGAATGACCAGTTGTTAATGTATGACTTCATTTATAATTTCATAATGTATAATCTTAGATACAACAATCAAATGTTTTTGCAGAATTTCTGGGGGGAGGCGGCATAGACCCTGGGGCGGAAGCTATCAACTAAAGGGGGCGGAGTTACGGCCTATTTATTTACAGAGGTATCTCACAGAAGAAAGCTAATTTGCGAGAGTGAATTACGATTTCAGAAGTGGTTGATTATGGCGACACATTAGTGCCATAATTCACTAATGTGATAAAAGATGCATTCGGGCGTATTATATTATTCCACACGCGTAGATATTAACTGCGAGCGCGCAAATGATCTCTACGCGCGCGTAACAGCCTCTCGCGAATGATGTTCTGCTCTCGCTCGCGAATTTAGTTTAGGCACTATGGGGGAGGGAACCAAGGCAGGGCGGGCTTTCCTATGATTGGCCGTTTCTGAAGCGCGATATTTGATTGACGGCCCTCCTCAGCCCTCCTCTCATTCAATTCTGAATTGTACAGTAAATGGCTGAAACGATAGTTACGTGTTGTAACTCCAGATTCTATCAGTATAGGCGCAGCCTTTTAAGTGTCGGCCTCATTGTCCTTTAAATAGCTGAAGAAAAGCTGTTTATTGGGAGCAGAACGTCTGCCGGCGCCCGACTATATCTGCGAAATGCGGACGTCGTTGAGGCACGCCGCACGTGGACGTAATTGAGGCCCACGCTGTTGGTGGTCGGGGATTACAAATCTTTCAGTGCTACGGCTCACGCCTAGGGATAACCCAATAGCGATAGCCTTAAAAGGCTGCGCCTATACTCATATAATCTAGAGTTACAATACGTAACTATCGTTTCAGCAGCATGATTAGTCGAAACAAATGCAAAAGTTCACCCAGATTTGGCCACTTTTGATATTAATCTTAAACCTGATATGACTACTTAATATATTAAAATGTATATAAATGTTTTATTTTTGGTGTTCTGGCTCTTAAACCACAATTAAAATAAAATGAAATTGCAAGCAACCATGACATTGTGACGGTTGATCTAATGAATACAAACAATATTTGATGTCATTCCATGCCAGGTCTCACAGAATAGTTGGTTGAGGTTGTACGTGAACCAGCGACCCCGTGATCATGAATCCAAGCAATACCACTACACTATGTGGACGTGTTGACTGCTAAGGGCAGAATAGATTAAATTTTGAGAAACATAAGTATTTCGTTCTTGGAATTATGGTGAGCCTGGTCGTTAAGGTTAATGGCATTAGTATGCCTTAAAAACTGGTTTACCGGAGGTTGACATATCAAAACAATCAGCAACCATGTTTCTAAGCATACTGTGTCAAAGCCCACTGTCAAAACGGACATTTACGAAATTACTTGTGTACCGCTTTAAGGCCCAGCCTGCTTTGGAGACAGTCCGAGAATCAGAAAAGCAACGTCAGAAAAATTCTGCATATTTTCTTTTTCAGATATAGACTTGGAATTTGGCATGGGTATACTATGGAATCTACTCTTTGTAGCCATATTCGACAGCCGAGCCTACGTTTTTGACACAATTTTTCGTAGGACCCTTAATAATACTGACAATTAAAATAGGGTTCCTACGGTTTTAGTAGGAACCCTATTACCCTAATTAATCTTAAATCAACAAAAGTCATTCTTATTTAATGGAAGAAAATGGCCAAACAGTGAATGGGAATAATGTTGAAATAAATTGAAATAAAGCCGGTATTCTTATCCACCAAATTGATTCATATATATTTTTCTCTTGCAGAGTTATCAAGACAGCAGTTTCATTATTATGCGGGAGCAACACACAGGACAGCCAGAGAGAAAACAAGGTATGCTACTATGCATCAGGCTACTCCCTGAACTGTGAAATGTATCAATACAAAGGTGCAAATGCACATTCCTATTTTCATAATATAATCTATCCAGTAAATATAAAATGTCGATATTATGAAACCCAGCACACATAAAGGCAACATACTAAGCCATATATTTTAAAAGGCTGCATTATTGACAACTGCTTATTTTTCTTTGACCATTTTCATGTTGTATTGTATTAATGAAACTAGAATTATAAAGTTTTATGATGATCAATTGTTTACGGAAACCTTTCTGGAGTTTTCTTATAATTTTGCAAGACATTCCTTTAAATTATTAATTTCTTAAGTTTCGAAAATAATTTACATCAATTTGTGGTAACCTTTTGAACTTGGCTATGGCTACGAAGAAAAAGGCCACAGAAGAACAAATTTCATCTGGATCTGTTTGATTGAGAATCTCAATGGCCAGTATTTTTGCATCAAAGAATGTTGCAAAGCAAACTTCTATTCATGAACGCAACTAACAATTAATATTTGAACAAATCAAATGTGTATTAATCTGACGTATTTCAACACTTATCTGCTGACCCTTTCTAAAAATAATTTGCGATTCAACCTATCGAAAACTCGAAAATGTTGCAGTGTGAATTTCGCGATTTTCACAACTCTAGCCATCTGGAAGTTCTGCTCAAGTTTTAATTTGTCCATCCATGGCATTATTATATGTTTCTGTTGCCCCGCTGATACTTTGCAGGATTGTGGACGGAATTTTACAGACGCAACACGTACGTTTGAGCAAGCATTTTTAAAACATTTAAAAACCGAAACCTTAAAGGAATCTCGTGGAATTAGTCATGTCTCGCCGGAGAAGCCACAGCTCGTCTCCAGGAAACTTCTCCCGCTCCTGCAGCAGTAAAGATCCCAGAGATATGGAGAGGAGGATTTTCGTTGGGAACCTGCCAACATCGGACATGGAGAAAAAGGACTTGGAAGACATTTTCAGCCAATATGGAAAAATAATCGGTCAGTATTTAGGGCAATGTTGGAATAGAGTACATACTTTTTATCTTAACTTATCTATGTCTTATTGTCTTGTAGGATATTGCTTGGTTGTTAATAGAATATTTAACTTTTGTTTTTTGTATTTGCTTTGTATAACTCTATTGCATGCATCAGTGTTTCCTCTGGCCATTTATTCAATACAATTGTAAATGGCTTTCTCTGGATTCATATTCAGTTAATCGCACCACATTTGACTTTAATAAAACAAATAACATCGTATAGCATATAATCATTATATAATACATTTACCTGATTGAGTTTAGAGTTGTGAAATGGGCGATGATGGTTTTATCACCCGCACCACTTTTGTCCCTCAAGTTATTTTTCTTTTGGTAGTGCTGGTGAATGCAGAGGAAACATTTATGCTTTTTCAGACTGTTTTAATTGGTTTAAGGCCTTGCAAACCTTAAGTATGACCTGGAAAGTGTCCAACTGAAATCGTCCTTTTACAGGGGTGTCCATGTTCCGTGGGTTTGGATTTGTGCAATTTGAACGTGTAGAGGAAGCGGAAGCTGCAAAGGCGGGCCATAAAGGTCGAATATTTAAAGGTTATAAAATAGGTAAGATCAAACAATCATAGATGTGACTGGCTCAAGAAGAAGCAATCCTTATTGGTACAAGTAAGGTATGGCAGAGCAGCAAATAAATAGCAAAAAGCAACACTGTAGAACAGATGTACAATTATTCATGCCTATATGCATACAGGAACATTTATACCTTCTATATGTGATTGCGAAACAAGTATCTTTGAATGTTTCACCCAGTATTTCATATGCAATAAATAGAAACCGTAACAAGCTGTCCCAAAACAATTGTATCTTGATTGTTTTTTTGTGTGTGTGTGTGTGTGTGTGTGTGTGTGTATGTGTGTGGGTGTGTCTGTGTGTGTGAGAATTATGCATTTTTTTTAATTAAACGTGAAATTCTTTAACACAAAATTTGGCGTAAAACCTCGATAATAAATCCAAGTACAGTGCCATTACCTCCAACAATACATACATTTTTGTCTTTTATAAAGTTACAATTGGAAAGTCGCCGTTAACGACAGAAAATATTTTTTTCTTCTCGATTGGAGTCATGAGTTACAAGCGGATATGCCTGCAAACTTTCAGAAATTTCAATCGTACAATTTTGGATTTTTCGGACATGGAATTCTCAAGCTGATTTTCCTTTTTGGATCATGGAAGTGTTTCCCGTCGCCAGTCCCATTTAAGGTGAAAAGCAGGCATGGTAATTGTTGCTATGTAAAGTTTGGATTGGTTTATTTTCAGATGTAAATATGGCCGTGGAGGGACGTCAACCTAAACCGCAATCCCGGCCGAGCCCTCCACGAAGGTAAAGTAACGCAAATAGAAGATGTAGCTCGGTGCTCTGGTAGGATCAAATAAGAAGAAAGTGTCCGGAAAAGCACTCTATGTGGCTAGTGACAGTATTTGGGCCATGTCGACATTTTATTTATCTTTGCGTTTTTAGAGGTGTTGAAATAAAGCAAAGAAAATCATTCCAAGTGTCTTTGTCTCCAAAGATGTTCGCTTTCCAGTTTTCGTATTTTTTTTGCGATCAGTTTGCACCAAATTTCTCTTAATTTAAAAATAACTTGGTTCACAAAAATCTTCGAAGTTGATGTCTGACTTGAACAGTTTTTTCATCTTTACAAATGTTTTTTTTCTTTTTAACATGAAGTATCAGTTGGATTTTAACTGAATGTAATAACAATGGTGTTTTGCAAAACAAAATCTATACATCAGGATCACCGAAGTCTGAACTATGATGTTGGTTTTCCGTGCCTACTAGGTTTCTCAACAACGTCAACTTGTGTTGGTTTATGGATCTCCGAATGTAGACAGATTGAATGCGTGGAATTATCACTTAACTTTACGATGGCATCAGTAGAATCGGTCGAGGCTGCGCTACAAAGACCACGTGTGTTGGAAGTGACCGTCTTCAATGGCAGCGTCTCTAATGATTCATGCATATGTGATTTAACCACAGTCTTGTGTGTTTCTAAATCCTTAAAGACAAAATAACCTGGCATTCGTATCGCATCAATCTCTCTCAATTGTATTTGAGAGAAAAACGGGGATGGAGAAATGTGATTAGATCCATAAAGGTGCGATTGGATCATTCCAAACTGACTCAACAAGATCTTTCGATTTTAACGTAAAATAAAATGCGCTTTTTGGCAGATGTTCTCGAACAGGTTCAAGAACTCAACTAAAAGTGAGTTGGCATCGGCAAGCCTCTTTTTATTAATGGTGTCTAAAAGTTAAAAAGCTATTGCTGCAAATGAGTGCGTTCACAAGGAAAGAAAAAAGCCAGTGCTCAATACGTTACGTCTGGGAATTCAAAACCAATATTTATGTTCTCCTTTTGTCCTTTGTGTTTTTTTCTGTCTTGTCACACAAATACACACAAGGCCGCCTCACTTTTGTCCTTTCGGACAAACAAAGAAATCTGTATACCTGAGGCTGCAGTTTAAAGAAAAAACGTTATTGTTGTGCTTAAAACCAACCCAAACTCCGGACCACAATCATGGATTCAAAAGAAGAATGGTGCAGTTGCATCCTAACATTTCTTTAGTATTTTTTTTGCCCATTTCATAAACCGATGGTAGTTCATTGGGTAGTTGTCTGGTTCTTATTGTGTTGATTTTTGCAGAGGCCCGTACGGAGGTTACGTAGACGGCAGGGACAGCCGCCCCCGCTCTCGCTCTCCCGTATACGGACGAGACGCCCGAGAACCCCGGGACAGCAGAGAAGCACGGGAGCCCAGGCCTGGGGGTCCCCCACGGGACCACGATGACCGCTACCGGGGCTCCGAGAGCCGCGAGAAGGACCCAAGAAGCGACCATAGGGCAGACCCAAGGGGAGACCCCAGGGGAGACCCGAGAGGAGACCCGAGAGGAGACCCCAGGGGAGACCCCAGAGGAGACCCCAGAGGAGATCCCAGAGGAGACCCTTCATTCAGGTAAGTGCTTCAAACCATTCTGAAGTGCAATTGTTTTTAAGGGAACGGTTGCTTTGAATTCTAGTACAACTTAAAGCTACTTAGTTTTTTATACATATGCTATGGTGCTTCCCTCCCTGACTTCCAGATGTCACTGGCTTAGACTATGACTGCATTGAGTCTCAGCTTTCATATGTGTAGATAGCATGTGTAGATCGGATTGGCAATTTCCAGCCCAACTATAGACTAAAAACCGCCCAATCAACCAAAAACCTGCCAAAACTTGTATTGCTAGAAAACCGATTCATCACATACTTCTGCAATGGCAAATACACGAATACACACCTGAACGCAACCTGATTATTAACTATGACTTTATATGGTATCAAAGGAACCTCATCTAATTCTCATGCACACAATCCCCATAAGGTCTGTGTAAAGAACACACTGAGATGACATTACACACAACAAACTAAAAGGCATGTATAGGACCAATGGTGAGCACAATAAACACCTGAATGCGACCTTATTGACTAACTAACTTTTACGTTACACGAATGCATGTGTGCAAGGACACTTGAACTATGTTCAGTCAACGCCAGCTCGACTTATTCATCATGAATCAAATCTCCTTCAGTGGCGCATAGGTCTGAGTGACAGGTCTGATGGCCCACCCTCGTCCCTAATTACTATTGGACAGGTAGTCATCTCCCACCCCTTATTACTATTGGGTCAAATCAAAACGTCAGCCTCACGTTAGGGATGGGCGATATGGCCTAAAATCCATATTGCGATATACATGCAACCTATTGCGATAACGATATATATCACGATATATAAATCATAATAGAACCATTTCAGAACAGGTTACATAGACTCTAAGGAAAGCTAAACTGCTAAATGTATGTCGTTTTGAGAACATTTATTGTGCAAAACTAATCATACAACATAATGTTGTAGCTGCAGAGACTTTAAAAAAGAAAAAAATCTTCTGTGTAATGACGTATACTTCTCTTAATGAAATAAAAGTTGGTGGTGTCTTGTTAATAAAGAAACGGATACTGTGAATTAGGGAAATACGTCCAGTATTAGGCATGGCTATTTTAAATAAAGAAAAATCTTCCAAGTGTGTGCACAGATACTTGCTATTAAAACATTAAACAATAAGTAGAAAATGAACGCATATAATTTTGAAATGAACATGAAATGAGAGCAATCACCAGCTCCCCCGTTTCGCTTTCAGCCATATTTACTTAGATGACGATGATGCGTTGAAGCTGGTTGGAGCTCATGGCTCTTTAAATTCTGCGGGTCGCGGACGATGCGTTGCAGCCGGTTGCAGCTCGTGGCTCTTTAAATTCCGCGGGTCGCGGACGATGCGTTAAAGCCGGTTGCAGCTCGTGGCTCTTTAAATTTCGCGTGTCGCGGATGATGCGATGCAGCTGGTTGCAGCTCGTGGCTCTTTTTAAAATTCGCGGGTCGCGGACGATGCGTTGCAGACGGTTGCAGCTCGTGGCTCTTTATATTTCGCGAGTCATGGATAGATCGCGTCAAACATACATTATCGCGATAGAGCAATATAACAAAAATCTCTATCGTAGGCCATTTTTTATCGTTTATATCGTATATCGTTTATATCGCGCATTCCTACCTCACGTCTATTGGTATTTATTGTTTGAAAAAATTCTTATAATAATCCTGCTATTTTTTTTCAAAACCAGCCCAAATTGTATGTACCTGCCCATTGTAATTTTTTCCAGCCTAACGTGATTAAAAGTATAACCTGGTGTTTTTACACTTCAGTCTGAACTGTGAATTTGAAGTAATGTTCTTTTTTTTTTACCCAATTCATCGATTAATCGAAAAAATAATCGACTGATTAATCGATTATTAAAATAATCGTTAGTTGCAGCCCTGATAACAGGGTCTTACAATATGGCGAGTATGGTGGCCATGGCCTAATGAATACATGAAAGTAATTTTCATGCCGCTTTTCACAGTATGTTGAGCTTTGATTCCAACCTTATTCATGGTCATGTGGCCGACGCCATACCACTACACTACTTTGGCATGTAGAGTAAGATTATATTCTATAATACGTGGAGGTATGGTGAGCTTAGTAGGTATGGTATAATGGCAACCAACTCGCCAACCATGTTTGTAAAGCATACTGTCAAAATCCACTGTCAAAACTAGAGATGCTCCGATAATTTTTGGGCCAAATCACCGATTACTGTTGCACAATGGCAAGGAAATAGGAATCTTCCATACCTTTTATCTATTCTCTGGATAGACGGCAAGCACCAAATTCTGTTTCATCAGATTCTTTATCGTATCTCTTTGTATCCCCCATGACTGAAACATGCCGCAAAATGTGTTAACCAAAGGCTCCGCGTGCCTGTGCGAATACTAGGGATGCACCGATCCGATATTTGTATCGGTATCGTACCGATATTGAAGACATTTCTAGATCGGGTATCGGTGACAAATGGGCCGATCCATATTTATTTATTTATTTATTTTTTTACGTTTATGTACATACTTGAATCCTATTCCTACTACCTTGCTGCTTTGATAATTGAATTTCCCACGAAAATGTTCTCACGGGATTAATAAATGTATCTAACTATTGGCTGATCTATTCAGTTTCTATGCTGTGCGCTGTGAGTGACGTCATAAACAAGCAACACGCCGTGCGGAGCCTACAGTGATTGCAAAATGGAGCGAGCAAAAGGATCTGCTATCTGGAGCTATTTCACTTTACCTAAGCCAGCAAGCTCCACGGCTACATGCAACATGAAATGTTTAAGTCAAGTCTCATGATCCCAGTCTTTTCCCCTCAATGAAACGTACAGTTTGTAGCCATAATTTCGCGCTGTTTTTCTATATCGGTATCGGATCGGTATCGGCCGATACTAAACCTCAGATATCGGTATCGGTATCGGAGGTGAAAAAAGCGGATCGGTGCATCCCTAGCGAATACTGCTCGATATACGGTACTGAAATGTGCCTGCGCGCATTATGCAAGTTCTCAGTAAAGACTAATCTTAAAACGGTCTCCTTTGCCATCATTACAGTGACCCCGTGAAATCCTGGCAGTGTAGCACAATGTTGTAGACAGGAGAACTCATGCTGCCACTGGCAAGTTCCGCTTAGATGTGCGCACTCGGCATGCAGAGAAAAATAAGTTGTGCGATTAATTACGTCACGTGAGTGGCTTTTTTGATCGGTGCTCTTGGGGTTCTCTGAACAAGCAATTTTTTTGCCAATATCGGCCGATCATGAATGATGTCCAATCAATCAGAGCATCTCCAGTCAAAACTGAGGTCTGCGAAATGAAGTGTGTTACGCTATAAGGCCTAGCCTCTGATTGAGAGGCCGCAGTTCAGATTGTCGAACTTAAAACTATTGTTTATTTATTTATATTTCAAATATAGACTTCAGATATAAATTTGGTATGGCCCAGTATACTATGTAATCTCCTCTTAGTAGCCATCTTCGATAACTTTGTTATGATGCAATGTTATAGCTGTTTAAATGTGTTGTAAAGCTGTTTACAAATGCATATGTTTCACTTTAAATTGTATATCTCTGCCGTCTTTGGCATTATTGTTATGAAATTAAGACCATATTGTCTGACTGTCACCTGGAACATGTGTGACGAGTTGGCAACTTTTACCACCTCTGGCACCAAATCAGTTTGAGTGTGGGTTTTTGGTCGAGTTGTGGTCACTGCACTATTTCTACATGTGGATATTGCACCTTCCTAGTGGTAATAGCAGCCTGTTGAAATGTTGAACAACCATGCCTTATTATAGCGCCACTCTGATTATTCTGGCCCATCCTTTTTATCTTTAACTAATTTTACGAGTTCTACAAACCAGATCGTTCAAAAAGAAAATAATAAGGATGGACACTAACTGTACGTCCACACCAGGAGCGACCAAAGCGTCAAGGACGCTCTGGTCGCTCACAAAGTTTCGCTGCGAATTTTTCTGTTCGCTTTGGTCGCTCAAGTCGCTCATGACGTACAATTCAATTATGCAGACGCATTTAAAGGAGCCGTATGCGTTTAGTAGGCCCTACAGACAGCCATATATCAAATAGTGAACTCTCCCATACACCTTGGCCATATTGCCGAGACGGTTTTGCTTGTTCGATAAAGTGCTTCGACAACAAGTAGGACAGTGATTCCCCCCAATATAAAAAAAATCCTAAAATGTAGGCTAATTACAACCGAGAACAAAAAACCCTGCGTGCTGTAGTAGTTAAAATATGTTTCACTGATCTGGATCTGCAAATCATGATCTGCACTCATTCGTCGCATTCAAAACAAATAGACATTGGGACACATGGCTCATTTGCATATACGTGCACAGGACTGGTTGGCTCCGCAAGGCAAATAATGGAACATATCTATCTATCTATCTATCTAGGCCTTTCTGTCTATCTATCTATCAACGCGTGTCTAGTTTTAATGTGATGTATTGTGTGTATTATCCAGTCAGACTTGTTCTGTGTGGTATTGTAGGCTACTGTCCTGTGTGGGACGAACCACCTAAATGGATTCCCGACGATTTGTGTCGTTTGGTATTAATAAAGACTTGACTATCTATCTATCTAGACTATTTAATTAAAAATTATTCACCTTAGGCTCCGTGAATAGTGGGGAATAGAGGGATAAAAGACAAGAGATATATCCCTTGTCATTTATCCCTCGTCTTGTCGATTAGTTTGTTTATGTGACGATTTCAAATACTTTTTTGGTTTTGTTTAAAGCATGCTACACGCGATTGTTTGGTTAGATTGGTGGCATGTAGAGCAAATTATAATGATTCCCGCTTAAATACAAACGTTCTAGATGTAGCCTATAAATAATCCCGTTTATCATCACTTGATATCCAAACCACTATGGCGTTTCGATCTCTGAACTGAAAAAGGGTGGGTTCGTACAACACCGGGTGCCCAGTTACAGCCGCGATTAATACTTCAGCCGACATTTTGTTCAGTGAGTGAATAAAGGTAGGTAGGAACCAAAGTGCCTGCCGATGTTCCCTGGGATCCACGCAAGAGAAGAGCGTCTACATTCCGATTGGCTGTCAGTGTTTGGTCGCTGAAGCGAATAATAGTCATTTGCATAAAGTTAAAAAGTTTTCAACTTCTTTTTGACGCTCTGGTCGCTCAACTTTGGCCGCTGGTAGCGTTGGTCGCTTTGGTCGCTCTGGTCGCTCTTGCCCATAGAAAGTGAATGACTTCCGGCGATTTGGTCGCTCAATTCGCTTCTGGTGTGGACGGACAGTAACCAATACAATAGGGTTACTACGTTTTTCGTAGGACCCCAAATATAATGATACTGATTAAATACAATAGGGTCCCTGAGTTCTTCGTAGGACCTCTAATAAATAATAACAGGCTGTTATGGTAACCTACGCTTGCTCTTTAATTGTGATTAGTGCTGCTTCGAACCACATTTTTTGTTTAAGGGTAATTTGAAATACCCCCATACATTCAACGCACTTTGTCTTCATTGGAATTTAAGTGCTACTCAAAACCCCTTGGCGCGCATCTCAGTGCATGTTGAATGCAGATGCGATCGCTGGTCTGTAGCATCGTCGATTGCTGGCGTTACCCTTTGCCAGCAATTTTCTTGGTCTATTATTATAAAAGGATCAATCCAATGTTTTGCAGGGAGGAGTATGACCGATACTACCGCGCTGCAGCTGCCCCCGACGACTTCTACCGCAAGAAGGAAGATCCCTACAGAGACTCGTTCAGAGACCCGTGGAACGGACGGCGAGACCCAGAGAGTACGTGTTGGCAATACAAGGCTTCCAGTCCAAATGAAACGCATTCCCTTGTATTTAAATATATAAATGATGCATTATGGGCACGTAGCATGTAGGACCAGATGTCCTGTTCCACATGGACTTGAATCCAAACCGTCACCTCTTTAGACATGAAGCACTTGAATCCCTTTGATTATCTACAATCACATCCCTTCTTAGCACCACATCATATGAGGCTTAGTCGCAGTGGTCACAACATGCTGGTTCGGATGTCACCACCTCACTTTTAACATTCTCCTTTTGATGGAAGGCAGACCATGTCCCATAACGGATAGAATGGATGTTGTTGGTGCAATGTATTCATGTAGTGAACAACGTTTAATGAATTGACAATTTCTTGCATCCCTAATATCAGTCCATCAATATTCCTGATTGCAGTGCAGAGGGTTTTTTACGTGCAGGAATATTCCTCAATATTGTCCAATATGAAGGATCAGGAGTTCATTACCCATATGTGTAGAGTTAACGCTGATCTCTGTAGGTGATCCTATTCAGTATCCCTGTGTATGTGTGTAGAGTTAACACTGATCTCTGTAGGTGAGCCTATTGTTCAGTATCCCTGTGTATGTGTGTAGAGTTAACGCTGATCTCTGTAGGTGAGCCTATTGTTCAGTATCCCTGTGTACGCGTGTAGAGTTAACGCTGATCTCTGTAGGTGAGCCTATTGTTCAGTATCCCTGTGTACGCGTGTAGAGTTAACGCTGATCTCTGTAGGTGAGCCTATTGTTCAGTATCCCTGTGTATGTGTGTAGAGTTAACGCTGATCTCTGTAGGTGAGCCTATTGTTCAGTATCCCTGTGTACGTGTGTAGAGTTAACGCTGATCTCTGTAGGTGAGCCTATTGTTCAGTATCCCTGTGTACGCGTGTAGAGTTAACGCTGATCTCTGTAGGTGAGCGCGGGCGCCCAGAGGACCTGCGGCGTAACGAGCTGTACCGCCAGTACTTTGAGGAGCTGCAGCGGCGCTACGACACGGAGCGGCCCGTCGACTGCTCCGTCATCGTCGTCAACAAAGTGCAGAAGTATGTCCACTCTCCGGCCTACGGCCCAGTCTGACCCATGGACCTGTTTACTAGGGTTGGGAATCACAGGGTACCTTACCATACATGGCCCGCCATACTGAGAATATTGCCATACAGTGATTCCACAATAATCCATATTGTTAGACAATCCTTTAACGAAACATCACAATATAAGTCTAACGTTGAATACAAAATGAACGTGAAAAGGAAAAGTGCTGGAATTCGGTCTTTATTCACAGTCCAAACTTGAGTTTTCAGTTACTCTGATTTGGTAAGTTAACGTTCCGTTCAAGTTTCCTTCATTCATGTGTTGAGAACCACCTGGAGGTGCAGGGAAATCAGGATAAAGGAGAAAAATGCAAAATAAATATACATCTATATATTGATACTTGCCGCCAGTATATGGATTCTCGTATCGCATGTAGAAGGGCGATGATGTATCGCTGTGTAGATATTGTGTCACACCCCTACTGTTCACCAATGCTGTCTGGAGGTCTCCTACCATTCCACGGAACGTAGTCGTTTCATATACCCCCTGTGTGTCTGTGTGTGTGTCTGTCCGTCTGTGCGTCTTTCTGTTTGCAACCCAACTGTAGGGAGTATGCCGAGACGGTGGGCAGGAAGGTGCGGGACCTGGGCATGGTGGTGGACCTCATCTTCCTGAACACGGAGGTGTCCCTGACGCAGGCTCTGGAGGACGTGGGGCGCGCCCGCACGCCCTTCGCCATCATCATCACCCAGCAGCACCAGGTGCATCGCTCCTGCACCGTCAACATCCTGTTTGGCACCCCTCAAGGTCAGCGCCCCCGACACGGCCCACACATCCCCCGCTGGGCACTAGTTAGGACACCAGTTGTTTCCGTTAATCGCCCGGGGCCTGGCTCACCAACCGGGGAACCGTCTTAGGACACGGTGCATGTCTTCGTCCTTAACCCATTCAGACCGGATCACGCATACGTGTGTATTTACCTTTAAGACCGGAACACGCATCTATGCGTAGTTACCATTGAGACCGGGAAACGCGTCTGTGTCATTTTCAGCAATGCAGTCTTTTTCAAGGCAAATGACCAGTTATACTCACTGTGATTGGTTGATATATTCTTGGGGTGAGCGAACGAGATGCTTGGGATTTTTTTTTAATTAATAGCGAAGTATTCTATTGGTCGAAATACACGTGGATCATGTTTTAGTCAGTGGGACGTTTAAACTTTAAATCGCCGAAGCGATCGAATATGGCATCGAACATCACACATTCGAGTGAAGTTAGTGACATCGAAGACACTGAATTAGATAACTTAGATGAATTAGATAACTTGGAAGAAAATATTTTACCATCTGATCGCGTGGTAAGAGAGCAATGGATTCAAGCGATGTTTGGGGAAGAAGAGGATTTGAGCGAGTTTGAAGGCTTCGCGAACGAGTGGAAGAGTGGCAACTTTCACTCGCGGGAAAAGATTCCATTCAATCGCCAACCTGGCATAAAGATCGAGCTGCCAATGCCAGATGTTATAACACCGGTGCAGGTATTCTCCCATATCTTCACGGAAGAAATGTGGATGCGTCTTATAACGCAAACCAACCTCTATGCTGAGCAAACGCGGAGTGCAACGCCTTCGAACAGCAAGTGGGATCCCGTCACAATCCATGAAATGAAGACGTTCGTGGGACTGTGTCTGGCCATGGGGATGCATGATAATGATTTGATCCTGAAGGATTCCTGATACTAATTACAATACGTTATGTCACAAGTCACTGATAATAATGGATGATTTGAATAATAATATGATACATAAAAACAATACAAATGACAATTATAGATTATTCTTATGATAATAATTAATGTCTGATGATAATGATTTGATCCTGATACTAATTACAATACGTTATGTCACAAGTCACTGATAATAATGGATGATTATGGATAATAATATGATGATAATATGATCCATCAAAATAATACAACAAAGAAAATTAACATTAATAAAAATTTAAATTATTAGGTAAAGAAGAAGTAACCCTCTGTTTTGTTTTGTTCTATATCTGTGTTTCAGTGTCTATCACTTGTCACTTTGGTACCTCAAAAGTATGACAGAAGCAGATCTGTATTGATTTTCAAAATGTTCTTGATGTTTTTGATGTCTATTGATTTTTTAAAAATATGCAGTTGAAGTT
This sequence comes from Gadus chalcogrammus, assembly GCF_026213295.1. Taxonomy (NCBI): domain Eukaryota; kingdom Metazoa; phylum Chordata; class Actinopteri; order Gadiformes; family Gadidae; genus Gadus; species Gadus chalcogrammus. The sequence continues at coordinate 5,114,784 of NC_079412.1, read as the reverse complement.
TATGGCCAAGCAAGTCAGTCAAGTTGACAGCCAAAGAATTAATCTCTCAAATGCCTTTTACCTCATGTTTTTATCTGCTATAGAGCCTGAGAAATTAAGGTTTTATTAGGCGTTGACAAACTTTGAATATTGTTCTGAAAACCTTCAGGTTTTGAGAGGGGGTTTGCAGAAAAGTTCTTAGGCATAAAAAGGCCTTTTTTAGTAGGCGTTTTAGGCCTAAATGGGTTAATGCTGACGAGCTGAGTGCGATGGCTGCCCCCCCCGGGAGCAGCCATCGCACTCAGCTCGTTGTTTTATTGGAACTGCTGAGAGGTTGTGCAATGATCACAACTTAAAACACTTCCTTCCCTTGAGTTTGATTCCGTTTTGATAGTTGAGTTTGATTGTTGTATTACAGTTTTTCTCAGTCGCTTTGGTACAATTCTCAGATCCGAATTGAATTTCTCCAAACAACCTGTTCAATCTTCACATCATTGTGTCACTTGTGCACATCAAAAAAGCAGTTTCTCATTTCTTTGAACAAGTTGCAAATGCAAATGATTATGTACAATTCTCTGCATTATCAATTGCTTATGTCATGTTGATCAAAATGTATTGTAATGGGTCTCTATTGAATGGACTTGTCATTCTGATGGCTGAGAAATGTACCAAAGCGACTGAGAAAAACTAATATGAGACACAGACCCTTCCAAATCACCAAAAAACCCTGATTTTTTCCACCGTGATTCTAGGCAACTGGTGCTTTGATGGTCAGAGAGTAAATGTCCATGATATAAATGAGTAGTTTCCTGGTTGCAGAACACCGCAACATGCCCATGCAGGACGCCATGGTGCTGGTGGCGCACAACTACGACACCTACAAGGTGGAGAACCGCGAGAAGGAGCGCGAGGAGATCGCCAGGAAGGCCGCCAAAATGGCAGACGACGTTCTGGTCCGAGAGGCGGACCGAGAGGCCCACCCCGTGTCCCTGCTGACCGCCATCACGCTGCTCTCCGAGAACAGGTGACTAACCCCTGGTCGCCCAGAACGGGGGGCTAACCCCTGGTCGCCCAGAACGGGGGGCTAACCCCTGGTCGCCCAGAATGGGGGCTTCATGGGAGTCCATTCTACCCCAAACCAATTTATCAAGTGTGTTGAGGTGTCCGTGAGCGAGACACTTCACCCTAACCGGTCCTGACTGTAATTGTTATGCGTGTCCCCACCCGGTAGGTTTGTGACGCCAGAGGAGTTGGACAGTCTCATCGCTTACTTGAAGGACAAGAGGCTGCGCTTGGTGCGACCCAGTGCAGACCCACATGCAGGTGTGTAGCTCCACCCCCGCGGCCCCCTCCCCTGTGTGAACCGACCGCTCTCTGCTCCTCTCTGATGGCTGAACCCTTCCTCCCCTGTCTCTGCCTCCACAGCTGCTATCCATCCGGCTGCTGCGGCCCCCCATGCGGCGCCGGCCCCCCACGCCCACCCGGTCCACGCCCCCGTCCAGCAGAGCCACGGCGGCCTGCCGCCCCCCTCGGCCCCCCAGCCCAGCGCCAACCCCAACCAGCAGGAGCTGCAGGCCAAGATCCTCAGCCTGTTCAACAGCGGCGCCGGGGGGGCCCTGCCCTCCTCCGCCCTGCCGGCCGGCGGCCCCAACATGGCCCCCCAGCCTCAGCCGTACGGCTCCATGGGCCCCCAGCACGGCCCGCCCAGCATGTCCCACCCCTCGGGCGGCCTGACCGCTCCCTCCCAGAACCCCCAGATGCTGGGAGGAGGCCGGTCCTCCATGCCCCTCGCGGGGCCCCCTCCGCCCGCCGGGGCCTCTGGCTACGGCATGCCCCTGGGCCGGGGCCCCGCCCCTCCGCTGAGCCAGCGGCCCCCCAGCTCCGCCTCGGGCATCAACTTCGACAGCCCCAGCGTCCAGAAGGCGCTGGACACTCTGATCCAGAGCGGGCCGTCACTCAACCACCTTGTGAGCCCGCAGCAGCAGCAGCAGCAGCAGGCCCCGGCCCCCAGGGGCCCGCCGGGCATGGGCCAGCCGCCCCCCATGTCCATGTACCCCCGCCATTACTGAGGGCCACACAGCCAATCAGGTCTCTTCTGACTGATCTTGTAGGGGGACGCAAGAAGTACAACCTTGATCGTTTGATTCACCAGCTGTGTGTAGACCATGTTTTTCCTACGTGTAAATGCTTTTAAGTTTTGAGTTTTGTTTAGCTCAGTTCATTTGTTGGAGCCTGTGTAGTTGTGAGAGCTCATTCAAACCCGTTTCCTGTGTTTTCAACTATTGACGCTGCATTGCATGTGTACAGAAGATGTGAGAAGGAACCCTGAGTTGTCTCAAACCATTAACCGTAGTCGGTGCCGTTATTTTTGTTGCATCTTGAAATATTATTTTTCTCCAGATATTGTCCCAAACATGATTGATGACTCAAACACAATTAGTGTAATAAAATGGTATTGGTTTATTGCATTTTGTGCTGACAAATCTATAAAATGGAACGGTATCGCCAGAAGCCATAGAGATATAGAAGCATTTGAAATGTAAGATAAAACTACTTTTTTCCTTTTTTTTTTATGTACCATGAAACACAATAGAGAATACACTTTTTTTTAATTAGAATATTTAACTTACACTGACACAAAAAATAAACACCTCCACATTAACTGTACTTGATTTATTTACACAAACCCCCACCCAACCAGTCACACCCCCCCCTAGCAGATACGAGTGCACATGTACACATACACCCCCACAGAACTGAAAGGAAACAACTACATCTTTTACCCTAAGACTAGGTACACAATCCAGGAGGGTTAATGAAAGGTTTGGAATGAAAAAAAATTGTCATATTCATATATGCGTTTCTATAGTTGTGTTTGTTATAATATATATATATATAATCAACCCTACATCCATCTCAACCGTTTGTACAAAATTGTACCCCAAACTCCAGTGAATTAAAGACAAACCCTAAGTTTCTGGATCCCAGGAAAGCAAGACTTTTTTTTCAGAATCATTTAAGAATGACTAATGGTGTCTTTTTAGATTAATACAAGATTTTAGTGATTTGCTGTTCATTAGAATTTTTAGGTAAACCTTAACTAATCTGCAACACCCGACTAGATTAATTTCAGTGTGGGCTTTTCTATATAAAGAAAAGGGTTTTAACATCAAAATATTCTGGCATGCCTTTTAAACTAGCGTTCCTCAGAGTTTGTATTAATTCATCAGAGTACTTCATCGGAGCACACATCACTTATGTAGGTAATTGAAATATACTTTGGTAATGTATCTGCAGATATATCTATATATATAATTTGACACAAACGACACTTAATGTGAAATAATCTTTTCAACAAATCTACCAAAAAATAGAATCTTGTACTGTAACTTAGGCTCTATTCATTCATCTTGGATACACATGGCCAGTCAAAAAGAAAAAGGTAGCAAACAATTCATACTACTGAAAAAGAAAACTCCAAAAAAACATTACAAACAAAATACTTTGGATACAACAAACACTCAATATATTATCAATACTACAGTTTGTTGAGGGTATTCTGCATGCATGCATTAAGTTACACAACATAACTGGACTGGGGCTCTGCTTGGGCCAAACCGGGAACAGCCTCTGAGTGTTATTCACATCTGGATCAATAACTAAAATAAAACCAGCCGCTGATCAGCCTTACAATAACTGCTTTAGCGCAGATATTGATGGGGAAAAGAAAGGGAGTTCATAAATGAATCAGGCCTAGCTCTAAAAGCAGGATTGTGGGACTGTGTTCAGATTGTAGGGTTTGTTTGTGTATTCTCTTTAGTTTGACATCCTTTCACCGTTAACAGATGTGTTGCAGAGCCCTTTATATCCATTGGAGGATGGAGTCTTGGTCAGATCACCGGCAGGTAAGTCTCATGCTACAGTAGTGCAGGTGAAGATCTGTGTTCATGGATCAAATGGGGACTAGAAGCTGACTGTTTCTGTGTTTTTTTAATCTGCTTGTGGTCCAAGCAGAGCCAGTACCAGAATTGGAAGCGCTTGTTTTATATTCTTTGATAATTTTTTCTGAATTATACTGCAATCACATATAAGTACAGATGTGGGAGGGGTTATGAGTGGAATGGGAGGAGGCTATGGGTGTGGGCCGATGGTTGGGGCTGGGTGTGGGTTTTTGGGGAGCCTCACCAAACAAATTGAGTAACAAGCACTAATAAATGAACAATTAACTACCATGATATATATATTTTTTTGATTTGTCACGAAAAATAATCAAATATGATGCATTCCAAGGTGTCCTCGACTAAAAATAAATCATAAAATGGAAACAAAAAAGCAACAGGTAGGTAGTTTCATTACAGTTTATAACTGCAGCAAAATAACTAATTAAGTTTATATGTCAGGTACATTTGACTTGATGGGAGGCGACAACACGTCTCTCTGCCACCAGATGTCCCCGTGGGGTGGTTTTGAGAGAGACGTTTTGTTCCCTGTTCATCTGATTTCGTAGTTTAAAGTGCTTTGTTGTCTCTGCCAAAATTTGGGTAAACACTTTATCCTTAACGGTGTGTAACATATGGTGACAATCATTCTGATGTAAGAACTCACTGCTGACTGAGTTGCTAAAGAAAATACAAAACAAAGGTACAAGAACAAAATTGCACATAATACAAAACTCTCAAGACTTTTTCCACAGTGATAGAACAGTGCACAACAAAAGACAACACCATAGTAGGTTAAAGTGTCTTTGACTGCAGTGATATATAGGCTATATTTACAAAAGTTGAAATGAAAATTGAAATGTTATCTCTCAGCCCATTCATATACTTAACTCAAAGTCTGCTTTGATATTACATAACACTACTTGAGCAAGATCGAAATAGGACATGGAACAATAAAGTAAACTCATTTATTTTTCTGAAATATATTTTTTTTAGCAAAAGACTCGTTTTCAAGGTCTAGCCATTTTCCCACGGGGGGAAACTCTCCACTGAGGTAACATTTCATGTGCCTCTGACCTCCTAGTCTCCCGCCTTAATCACATCATAACTCTGTAGAAACCACTAAAACAAATATTGCCACATAAGACCATGCAAACAGTAATTATAAAACACATTTTTAACTCAATAAATAAGTTATTCTTCTTCAATAAACATACTTTTCTTGCCCCCCAACATTATCTTAAGCGTGGAGAGGTTTAAAAAGGCTCAGTTGATGCAGGCAATGTTCTGGTTGAATATATAATAGCCATGTTATTTGAAACGAGGACCCCAGCGCTGACCTAATACAAGTGCTATCATCGCATTTAAAGGTGACAGGAAAATCTATTGAGTGGGAGGGGGAACGCTTGATGATGAATGTTATCGTCTAATCATGTGGTGGGGATACATTTTCTATATATCTGTAACCGGCAAGCAATTTGAATAAATGCAACACAATCTGTTTCTGGATCAAGTTGGTTGTACTTTTTCTGTTCAAATTGATGATCCATTTTGCTCTCCCAGGATCCTCAACCTTTAGAAGGCTACTGAACACCTCCCAGGTACAGTCGCACACACAAGCTGTACCACTGCTCTGATTGGTTCAAATGAGGAGATTGTGATGACCAATGCTCAAACAGAGGGGACGCCATCCACAGGGATTGAGTTTAGCGTTTTTGTTGCCCCCTATTGACGGGATTAATTGAGAGAGCAGCTTTTGAAAATGACAGGGGAAAGATTCACATTTACTAATTGTGACCGTCCCCCACACCCCTCCCCCCAGCCCACCAAAAAATCATCAGAATCGTTTAATATTGCATTAGGCTTACTTTACTCAATTAACTGTAAATCTCCAACATAACAAAGTAAACCCTGTCCATAGATCACACACCAATGAATCTACCAGCCCTGATATGTATGTCAAGCGAAAGCCCGCATTGGTCTTCCTGCGCGTGGTAATCTCGTCACTTGTCTCTATGTACAGTACAAATAAATGATATATCGATACTAGCAGCATTCACAACACATGATCTGACATTCAAACAACACTAAAAACATTAAATACTGGTTTTAAATAGTTCTAGAAACTAATTTCATGTGTTTCGCTTTACTATTATATATATATATATATATATTTATATATATATGTGTATATATATATACGTATACATACATATATCAATTAAATATATTTATATATATAAATAAATATACATATATGTATATAAATAATATTCATATATGTATACAAATAAATATAAACATATAAATGTAATAAATATGTATTTATTTATATTTATAGATCTACTACAAGTGCAAATGACCTTAAACAGTTTTTTTCTTGGATCTAAATAAATGAATACATAGGGACATCGGTCAATGGTCAGTGATATGATCCTTAATGCATAAGACATATGAAATCTACTTAACAAAATATATGTGTTTGTGTGTTTCAAAAATCTAGAAATAAATGCTAACATGTGTCCAGATTTTCAGTTTTTGCACATTCTTCCTTTCAACACTTTTAAACATAAGTATTTTGTTCTAACGATTCATTCCAATGGTCAGGGATATGTTTGGCTCAAATCAGTCTAGAGGATATAAAATCTCCACAGAGTCTACTGCATAGAGTTCAACCTTATTAACAAAGGGATTCCTAGTGCCACAGGTCTCTGCTTTCAAAAGATACAAGTATACTACAAGTTACACCCAATAAAAAATGAACCAATGCATATTGATGTTCTAATAGGGTGTCTTACTAACTTAGTGTTATCCTTTTTTCTATATTCAATGTAGACAAATTGGCATTGAGCTCACTTTCCTCTCCTCAATTTGATGAATATAATTTGTATAGTAGTTATCTTTGAAAAATACTTTGATATGGCACATATAACATCTAAGTTTGGCAAAAGTAACTAAGTTAATATTGAAGTGATTATCTAAATGATATAGAACTATTTCATAAATATGTTTCACCTCTGTCTATAAACATAACAAATACATATATTCTTCTCTAGATGAAAAAATAACACATTTAAAGTTCACTCAATGAACTCGATGGGACCGTTAAAAATGTCACTTTTTGCACAGTGGCAGACAGTGAGTGCAGTGTAGCTCTCGTCAAAGGGTGACAGTGACAGTTACCATGGTGATACACGCCCCAAGCCAGTCCCAAATCAAAGTGGTGGTCGGGCCGTCCCCCAGAGAGAGCGTGGCCCAACGGTTTCCAAGCTTGAAGCTTATGTACTTCAACTTTTTTTGTCACATAGGATACGACACTCAGAAGGACTTGTCGGAGCGTTATTTACAGTGATCCACACCGCGGCCCAGGGGCGGATCAGAGAGGGGGGAGGGGGCGGCAGACTTTGTCTGCTGGCATCTGACTATATGACGATCTCTGCCCCCGAATGTATAGACGTGTTCCCCCCCAGCCGCTGCTGTCAGACCACCACTTATCCTCCATAGACCCCAGTAATTCACAGTTTAGTCACGTCAATCTCTATAAAGACCAAGCTAGCCTTGTTGTTGGTGGTTGTTGTTGTTTTTTGGCACTATCAGTGGCCATGGGGGTGAATAGCCACTACGGATGTGAGGAAGGAGACAATGGAGACGGGGGGGTGAGGACAGGGGGGTGAGTCCGTACTGATGATAATGTCAAAAAGTGTGTAGAATATATATTGATATATATATTATACATATTTTTTTATATATAATAAACATCAATAATAACCAAAAGACTGGAATATTGCGGGAAGTACAGCACCTTTTCCATGCTAGAGTCAGAGCGTAATATCCCACAATCTCCATTCGCTGAAATCATCATCATCATGGCAGCCGGACCCCCCCCCCCCCTCCCCCCCCTCCGGGCTCAGGAGGCTAGCAAACATGCTAGCAAAGAATCAAAATCACAACAGAAGAGCTAACCGTGAGGTGGAGGGACAACGCGACCACAGACCACCACAGACAGGTGAGCTCCACCAGACAGGTGAGCTCCACCAGACAGGTGAGCTCCACCAGACAGGTGAGTTCCACCACAGACCACCACAGACAGGTGAGCTCCACTACAGACAGGTGAGCTCCACTGCTCCGGATCATTGAATAAATAAACACATCAATGAACGACAAGATGCAAACAGCTAAAGAAACAAGCTTCAAGATCAAACACATGTTGATTTAGGAGTGTGCTCTAGATGGTGTCTAGATGATTCTAAAGGGGATGAGGAACAATGTTTCTCTAGCTGACGGGTCTACAGCGGGGAATAGAAGGGGGGGAGGGGCTTCTGAAGCTGCGCTGGCATCAGGTCAACATGAGGGAGGGGTGATCACACAAACAAACAGAAAAACAAGTCTGTGTGACCGTGAATGACTCAGAAAAAAAAATGCGGGAATTTGGGAAGGCATGGCAGATGGGGAGGGAGTTCGGGGGGAGAGGAGGAGGGATGGAGTGGCCACCCTCTCAAGAGTAGATGGTGATGACCTCGCGCCCGCCGCCGCGGACCAGGAGGACCCGGTTGAGGCCCTCCGTGAGGACCTCCAGGAACTCCATATCTTGGAGGGAAAGGGTTAAAGATCAAGCCAGAGGTTCTAGACCTCAAGAGATTCCGTTCAGCAGCCATGGGACTCCGGGTCAACCAGAACAACCCCTGGCCTTCTCCATCCTGTTGGATGAAACGACTTCTTTACATCTACACAACCAGCACATTAACAATACACACAAAAATATAATTTCTATACTGGAGTTAATGACTTTTGTGTGCCATTTAATTTGCTGTGTCATAGTGTACTGTCATAGTGTCATGGTGTAGTGTCATAGTGTAGTGTCATACTAGGTGCGTTTCCATGCCCCTAATTTAATGCAAACTTTGAAGTATCACCTGTAAACGGTGATGGAAACACCACAATTCGCATCAAAATCCTCTAATTCGCAAAAAAGTTTATCCGCTCGCTTGAGGTGGTTTTTGAGAAATGCGAAACAGAGTAAATTCGCAAAATGGGAGATGGAAACACATTTTTCGAATCAGCTGTGATTGTGACGTAGCGAACTTTGAACACACAGGACTGACAGTCTTTCCGATTTCCGCATAACGACTGGCCATAGCAACCCTGCCGACATCAACATGTAACGTCAACACCCTATTCCGCTCCAACCACTTGATGGAAACGCACCTAATTCGAATTACTTTTTTGCAAACGTTCTAAAGATTCGCATCACATTTGAGATGGAAACGCACCTACTGTCATAGTGTACTGTCAGTGTCATAGTGTACTGTCATAGTGTCATACTGTAGTGTCATAGTGTGGTGTCAAAGTGTACTATCATAGTGTAGGGTCATAGTGTCATAATGTAGTCTCATAGTTTACCGTCATAGTGTACTGTCATAGTGCACTGTCATAGTGTACTGTCATAGTGCACCGTCATAGTGTACTGTCATAGTGTCATAGTGTACTGTCACACTGTTCTTTCATAGTGTTCTGTCATAGTGTAGTTTCATATTGTACTGTCATAGTGTACGTGTGAGTTATGTGCCGTCTTCTACTGTGTTGTACAATTTTAACAATCAAATGATTCCACAACCATTCTCCTATGATCCTGTTAATAAGAGGAGGTTAGCGGGGCATTAGTGAGCCATGCTGGCGTTGTGCGGCGCTTTGACCAAGGATACAGTTCTCGTCCCCGCTGCGGTTCTTGGGGGGTCCGGGCATGTTGAGCAGCACCAGCTTGGCCTCGGACGACTTCTTCAGTATCACCTCGTTCAGCCGGAGCGCGGTGTGCATGCGACGCACATTGGACTGGTTCCTGAGGAACATAAGGATCATAGCGGTCGAGAGCGATCGGAAGAACGGAAGACCGGAAATCCTGATGCGGAATGGCAATTGGACGGCTGATCGGAACAAGTGAGACCCTTTCCCTGGATGGATTCTTGATGTTACCGTGCTGTGGGTAGGAACACTGGGGGGTGCGGTGGCAGTCCAGCTCACTCTCTCTACAATGAGATCTACGTAGACCTCATTAAGGATGAGTTTGCGATGGGTCCTAAATAAGGGGTCTAAAATATTTGCCTCAATGTACTTATTTGTCCTTGTGTATTCTTTTTATATAATAGCCATGTATACAAATAATAGCATTATGTAACATTTCATATCGCATATTGCTTTCAAGGTCGATTTTGTGTTTGCTAGCAGTAAACATGCAAGTGTTGTGTGCTAATGACTCTCAGTAGTGTGCACTGTGACTGTAGGGGTGGCTGTGTGGGATGTTGATGGAGGTGGGATGTGGATGGAGTTGGGATGTGGACGGAGGTGGGATGTGGATGGAGGTTGGACGTGGCCGAGCTCCGGAGAGAGACTGATACTCACAGGTTCTCCCACTCCCTGCAGCGCGCACAGGGACAGAGAGACAGGGAGGTGAGTGCTGACACACCTTGGTCGTTTTGTTGGACTTGCCTGCATTTCTGAGACTGACGATGATCACGTTTCCTTTCGTGTTCTGAACATTTTAATCATGATGTATCACCAACCAGTCAGAAGACGGACAAGTGGAGGGGGGGAGGGGAGGGGACTCACGGCTTCATGTTGAAGATGTCTTTGATTCCTTCGGGGGTGGCGGCTCCCGGGGCCTTGGCGGGCTCCCCGTCACTCTTCTCACTCCAGGTCATCTGCACCTGCTGGCCGGGGCTCTGCACGGCCTCGGGGGTGAGCGGGGTGGCGGGCGTGGCCGGGCTGGCCGGGGTGGTGGTGTCATGGATGAGCTGCACCTGGTCGGAGGGGGCGGGGGGCGGGGGGGAGACGGGAGGAGAGGCCGGCGTTGACTACGATGGGGGGGGGGGGGGGGGGGGATGAGAGCGAGTGGGACGCAGCCCGAGAAACCCAGGTGAGGTTGCACACACAAACACACACACACACACACACACACAAATGCTTACGCACACATGCACAAACACACGCACACAATCACGTTTGTTCATACACGCACAGGCTCACACACACACACACACACACACACACACACACACACACACACACACACACACACACACACACACACACACACACGTAAAGTGGTGACATAATCGACGACAGTTCAGAGACAGGACCGGAGTTACAGGTAAACATGAAGAGGTTACAGGAAGCACGATGTGAGAGGAGAGGGAGGGGGAGGAGGGGGCTGCTGTTACCATGGTGCAGTTAGTCAGGTGGGTTCAGACCTCATGTTGGATAGTCTGGTTTAGACCTCATGTTGTATAGTCTGGTGGGGTTAGACCTCATGTTGTATAGTCTGGTGGGTTTAGACCTCATGTTGTAAAGTCTGGTTTAGAGCTCAATAGTCATGATTTGTCTGACTTTCTGTCTGTCTGTCTGTTAGTTGGTCTGTCGGCCTGTCCGTCTGTCTGCTGCTGGTCTGCCTGCCTGTCGTCTGTCTGTCTGCCTGTGTGTCTGTCTGTCTGACCTCCTCCTCTGGCTTCTCCTCCTTGCTGGCTCCTGGTTGGTCCTCGGTCACGCTGAGCTGGGTTGTCACGGCAGCAGGGTTCTTGCGGCGGATGGAGCCACGGGACGAGTCAGTGATGCTCTGGATCTGCGATGGGGACAGAACAGAGAGAGTGAGTTCTGAAAGGAGGCTTTTGATTGGCTCAAATACCGAGTTGGCCTCAACTCAAGTATCAATGGATCTACGATGGATTGAAATTTCAAGTTTTTCTGGTTTAACGTAAGTAAGGTAAGAAACAACAAACAAACAAACAAACAACTGAAGATAATGACATAATGATTGTTGTGAAGTATTGACTCAGCGGACCAGTGGGGAATACCACGAACCGCGATTAGTGGGTTAGCGAGGTATGTTGTGCTCAAAGCCAGGGTAAGCTGTGACATAGGGATGGGAATCGAGAACCGGTTCTTGTTCAGAACCGGTTCCGAGTCAACCGATTCCTTGGAATCGTTAGCAAGCCTGCTTAACGATTCCGCTTATCGGTTCCGGTCGCGGCAAATGCGTCGTGACGTCACACACACGCTGCTTTGATTTGGTTCAGAACGCAGCAAACATGTCGCCGCCGAGGAAGAATCGCATTGTGCGTTCACACCAAACGCGACGGGGCGACAAGATCCCATACAAAGTGAACGTAGAGACGCGTATAAGGGCGAGTTTTTCGCGGGAGAAAACCGATGACAAGTTTTTGTCGTGATGACAGCCAATCAGCGTTCAACAGCGTGATAACTGAGTGACATGTGTAACGTAACAGCCAATCCGCGTTCAGCCGTCAAACTCAGTGCAGTGCAGTCCGGGTGAACCGCGGAATGGAGGAGAAAGTGATTGTTGCAGTTTGCGACTCCCGGAGCTCTATATATAATAGTATATAATATATTATATACTATATTATAATTGTATATATAATATCACGGCCAACAGCTCTGTCGCCTCCGGATGGCCGTAGCGTGGGGAGCTCTCATAGGGATTGGGCTTCTCGGGGTTTGTTTACCGGCATTGCTATGGTTTCCGGTTTTGTGTGTTCCAACGGTTTATTAGGTAGGCCCATCTAATAAATCTCTGTCTAATCAATGCTTCATTTTGTTTATGTCAGTTTAATTTTGTTACAAGTTGAATGCAAATGAGCACTGTTAGAATTCCAAAAGGCACAAGCTCTTACTTGGCTGTTTTCAGTCTGTGTTTTTAGTTGTATGGCACATAATGATGGCATTTGGGCTTAAAAAGCAAAACATATATCTTTTCGTCTAGACCAATTGATTTGAAAATGTACAATTTCCTAATACTAGAAGCACTTCTGATCAGATATTAAAGAGATGTAATGCAAACAAACACATTTATACTTATTTTCTCACCCAATGAGAATCGATAAGAGAATCGATAAGGAATCGGATCGATAAGCAGAATCGGAATCGGAATCGGAATCGTGAAATTCTTATCAATTCCCATCCCTACTGTGACATGAAAGTCGCTCTCTTTTAGCGTCGCTGTATCACCATGGTGACTTATGCTGTCAACCAAACCTGGTCGGGAGGAGGTTATCAGCTAAGTCTATCGGGTTAGATTGGAGTGCTCAGCTTCCTAGCCCCTCCTTTGACAATGGCGTAACCATTTGTGGGTGTTTCCGTGGACCTCAGAGCCCGTTTCGTACAGGGGTCTCAAGGGAGACCCCCGTCTTTCGGGACCGATCCCTTGGCATTGCCTGAGAATATTCCTTATGAGAGATACAGGTTCTCATCAGAGGGTATTCGCTATTTGATCTTCCTTGTTGGACCTTATGTAGACAATGCTGACTGTTGTGCAGTGAGTCTCCGTGAGAGAGTGGTAGAGTGGAGGTAGCGCGTCAGTCTTGAAATTCTGTCTCTCAAGTGATGCGCATTTATGTGTAGCTTACAAAGTCCAAATTCTTATGTCATATGGAATACTTATTCACTAAAGGTTATGGAATTCTATTTTTGTTCTTATTTCAAACTTAAACCCATGTTTTCAAGGCCGTGCTGGCACCACATCTATGGGGGTAAAAGGAATGATGGTGGCAGGCGAGATATGAACCCCGGTTGCTGGCGTTCGTGTCTTATAGTAATCCACTACGCTACCGCCGCTACAATTCTGCATTTGGCATAGTTATTTTTTAGACAATATGCAGAATCTTTTCACTTACGAATTTACACTATCGGTAGTTTTTTGACAGCACGCCTACCTAGATTATGTGCAACTGTGTTGCCCCTAGCTGTTATCTGATTCTTAAACTCATCATAGGAGATCTTTTACTCTAATTGCGAGTTGCGTCTTTTCCGATCCAGGTTTTCCCAATTAAGCCTGGGTATGTTTAACGCGCTTCCGAGTTTAGCCCACAGGCGATCTCGGGTAGGTTTACATTTCTCACGGTGGACCTGCTGTTCAGTGGGGAGGTTGGTAGATGTGCCGTGGATCGTCACATATCAATACACACATCTGCAAGGAGCTAAATCCATTTTCATTTTGATTCAGTATTAAACTCAAAACCTGTTCTACCTCTCTCTCCCGCTCGTTCTTGGACAGGTTGATCTGCTTGAGGATCTGGGAGCGCTGCTCCATGACCAGGGTCTTCTCATAGGTGTAGGCCGAGATATCGCTGTCATGCTTGGGGAAAAAAAATCAAAATATTAGCATGATGAGCGATTTCACTCAGCATGCATGTGAATAACGCATTGTCTTTATCATGTTCTTCCTCATGGAACCACCTTGTTTGGATTATAAAATCCCAAGGTGTCAGATAGAATATGGTGGTCTGCTCCCGGAGGTATGACAAGATCAAATAAAGTAGACTTTGATCAAAATAACAAATTATAAGGTTCCTCGGCCTGTATGTGTATGCGCGTTAGAGAGGGCAGGTGGATACACGGGGATAGACTGAGCTTAAAGGTCCCATGGCATGCTACTTTATGGATGCTTTTATATAGGTGTTAGGTGCCGCTGCCGAGGCACCACCGCCTCGGCAGCGGGCAGCGGGCATGGAGGAGACCGCTGCCCCCCGCATGGAGGCATGATGACATAATGGGAAAATTGCAAATCGGCGCGTCTGAGCTTTGCTTTTTCAAAGGCAGAGCAGGATACCTAGTGCTCGTTTTACACCTAACGCCATTTCTAGCTACTGGGGGACCATAGGCAGGCTAGGGGAACTCAAATTAATGTTAGAAATGTTCATGCCATGGGACCTTTAAACCTCACTCAGACGCTGCTCCGACAGAGCTCCACACATCCACACACACCGTAGTATTATACTGAGCCCAAGCCTCTCTCAAACGCTATCATTGAAATAAATAGCTTTCCAGAACGAGCTCTTTCAAACTTGTTTGAGGTTCTATTTATTTCCACCTCCCTTGAGTGTAGATCTGACTCCGGTTCTGTCTCTGGTTCTCATCCCTGTTTGTTCTTGTAGTCATCGAATGTAGTGGACGTAAAGCAGGGTCAGAATGACGTAGCAACTACTCCCATAAAGTAATCATCAGTCATAGGAACGATAGAGGGAGATCTCTATTGGAAGACATTGTTCTCTCTGTCCCCTGATATATCTGGTCATATGGAACAGCTTTAGGCAGTGGTCCTACCATCTCCACCACTTCAACCATGGCGTCAATACGGAGGTGGTACAGGAATGTGGTCAGGTCCTTCTTCATCTGGATGCTGTTGTCGTCGAGCTGGGCCACGGTGAAGATGCGCATCTTGCATTTCCTCCACACCTGTGGACCAACATGTGGACGCAGGCAGGGTCAGATGAGAGCCAGGGGTAATGATTTAAACATGCAGAGCTCTTGTGTAGTGTAGTGAAGTGTAGGGGGGCAAATGGGTGTCCAGAAGAGAGTAGGCCTTGTATGCATACAGATATACACAGCAGGCTGGCTACATGTGTCTGCATAAACACAGTAGGCAGTATGTATGTCATAATGTGTGTCTATCGATATGTATGTCGGTGTGTCTATTTTTGTGTGTCTATATGTGTGTGTCTAAATGTGTATGTCCTTTTGTGTGTGTGTGTATATGTGTATGTATCTATATGTGTGTGTGTGTCTACATGTGTGTGTCGATGTGTATGTGTGTCTATATGTATGTATGTATATGTTTGTCTTTCATATCTCTGTCTTTTTTCATGTGTGTCTATGTGTGTGTGTGTGTGTGTGTGTGTGTGTGTGTCTATATACATGTTTATAGGTTTGTATGTCAAAATGTGTGTGTGTATATATGTTTGTCTATGCGTGTGACGATTTGTGTTTGTGTCTATACGATTGTGTGTCTTTGTGTATGTGTGTCTCTATGTGTGTGTATATATGTGTCTATGTGGATGTGTATCTGTGCGTCTATGTGGATGTGTGTCTGTGTGTGTACTGTATGCCTATGTGTCTTTGTGTATGAGTGTATATATGTGTGTCTTTATGTATGTGTGGCTATTTGTATGTGTGTATATCCGTGTGTATGTGTATGTGCTTGAATGTGTCTATGCGAGTGTGTATCTATGCATTTTGAATCTAGGTGTGTGTGTTTCTATGCCTGTGTGTGTGTGTGTGTCTATGTGTGTGCGTGTGTGTCTAGGCCTGTGTGTGTTTATGTGGGCGTCTATCTGTGCCTCATCACCTTGTGCTGGCGGAGGAGGAAGGGCAGCAGCATCAGCATGCCTCCGTCGTGGACGATCCACCACACGTCGATGTGGCCCTCGCTGAAGCGCTCGCCGTTGGACGGGAAGGCAGCGATGTTCTTAGGCACCAGCAGGGCCAGGCTGGCCGCCGTGGTCTCCCGCACCAGCTCTGCACCGCAGGGAGCCAGGCATTATGGGGAAGCACCGGGGAGCAAGGCATTATGGGAAAGCACCGGGGAGCAAGGCATTGTTGGAGAGCAGCAGGGAGCAAGGCATTATGTTGAAGCCATGGGAGAATAGGAACCATAGCACTGTATATCCTGTGGAAGTACACCGTTTCCGCACCATGCACCG
>NC_079412.1:5088382-5093382 GCF_026213295.1 Gadus chalcogrammus | reverse complement strand
GAGAGAGGGTGGTGGGGATGGGGGGAAAGGCACAAATGGCAGTAGAGAAAGAAAAATACATAAGAAGAAAAAGAGAGAGAGAGAGCAAGAGGACATAGACAGACAGACAGACAGACAGAGAGATAAACACAGCTGAACAGATAAATGCATTAATTACAGAAGGATAAGGGACCATTCCCAGGGTACGGCGGGGTTGTAGCGCGTCATGCGTACTCGTGTATCTGGAGAATACCAGGGCTACAATACTGAGTACTCGCGATTCTGAAGCTTAATAAAGCAACAATACTGTGTACTCGTTGCTGTAGAGAGCAGAAGAGTAACAATACTGTGTACTTGTTGCTGTAGAGAGTACAAGAGTAACAATACTGTGTACTCGTTGCTGTAGAGAACAGAAGAGTAACAATACTGTGTACTCGTTGTTGTAGATAGTACAGTAACAAGTCTGTGCACTAGCGGCTGTAGAGAATAAAGCAGCCGCTTTATTCTCTGTATTATGGCTGTAGAGAGTAAAGTAACAATACTGTGTACTCACGGCAGTAGAGAGTATAGTAAAAATACTGTGTACTTATGGCTGTAGAGAGTAAAGGAACAATACTGTGTACTAATAGGCGTGATAGAAGTAGTAGAGTAACACGTGGGACTGACCAGTGGTAGAATTTAAAACGGGGCCTCCAGTTAGGAGTCCTCAGCAGGGTCTGCAAGGCACAGGCCAGGTTCACAAACATGTAGCACATCAGGAAGAACCTACGATGAACAGGGGAACACACACACACACACACACACACACACACACACACACACACACACACACACACACACACACACACACACACACACACACACACACACACACACACACACACACACACACACACACACATACACACACACACAGAGGAAACAAATTTTCAACAATAATCATCTGTCAATGGTTCCGGAAAGACCACGAAACCGTGATGTGTAATGCTTATTTATTTTTGGGCATTTCTATGCTTTATGATAGAGTGAGAAAGACATGAAGGTATTGGATATAGAAGGGAGGGTATAGCAAAGGACCACGGGCAGGAATATAACCCGAGTCACTGCGATCAGGACTGAGCCTTAAATTGCATGTGCTCTACCTGGTGAGCTACCGGGGAGCCCAATATTTATTATTTACGTCATTAACCACAAAAAGAAAGACAGAGAGAGACAGAGAGAGAGAGAGAGAGAGAGAGAGAGAGAGAGAGAGAGAGAGAGAGAGAGAGAGAGAGAGAGAGGGAAATAGAGAGAGAGAGAGAAATAGAGAGGGAGAGAGAGAGGGGAAATAGAGAGAGAGAGAGAAATAGAGAGAGAGAGAGAGAGAGAGAGAAATAGAGAGAGAGAGAGAGAGAAATAGAGAGAGAGAGAGAGAGAGAGAGAGAGAGAGAGAGAGAGAGAGAGAGAGAGAGAGAGAGAGAGAGAGAGAGAGAGTTCTATCTAAAGGGCACCAGGGTGTCTCACATGGAGAGGATGGGCGCCACCAGGTCCAGGGAGGCGATGAGGATGCCGATCTCACAGATGCAGGCCGTGAGCAGCAGCGACCAGGTGGGCTCTCCGTTGGCCTTGGCGTGGCCAAAGATCTGCAGAGCAGTGCACAGCGTGGTCACAAACCCTCATAGGCACGGCACAGAGACTGCCACTGCTGTCGGGTGACATGGTTGGGTTTATCGAGACAATGCCAAGTAGTGGTAGTAATAGTGATTTATATTTATATTTTCATTAAATTGAAACACATTATAAATCCTACATAATACAACAAGTTAACTGCAATGCAATAGTAACATTCTGTCTACCTGCTGTCGTCAGAGGAAACACACAAGAAGACTTCATTACATATGATGGAAGCTTGGCCTTTCTGTAGACCAAGGTATTTATCAAAGCCATTTCAGGCAAAACCTTATTTTTTAGGGAGCCAAGGTTCGAAACAAATTGAAAACCTTTTAATTTACAGCAAATCAAGCAAACAAAGAGCACGAAAAAACAACAACCAGAAATCGTACCCGTAGTATGGGAACAAGGCCGTCTTTAGCGATAGCCTGCATCAGGCGCGGGGCTCCAGTCAAACTCTGAAGGCCTGCCCCGCAGGTGGAGAAGAAGGAGCCAATCACGATCACCCAAGGTGATGGCCACGCCAACGTACCAATCACCAGGTTCCCGTTGACGCCCTCCCCAAACCTGGGAGAAGTAGGGGAAGATAGGAGTCACAACTGAACTAATGTTTTGTTTAAGGAGCTTTGCGGGAGTATTTGAATGATCCTTACTTGTCTCTGAGGACCACCCCTTCAATGCAGGCCCCAAACAGAATCACACTGGACATGTCTACAGTTTGCAGGATCAGGAGGAAACAGTGATTGCGTGATGGTGAAATAGGGGTGATAGAGGGTAATAGAAGGGGTAATAGAATCCAGTCAATTATTAACGTACTACGTAAGTCAAGGCAGGAATGAAGAAACGAAAACCTGAAATAACGACGTCCACAAATGTTTGATTAATTACACTTCAAAAGTGAACAACATATACAATTAATTGATCAACTGATCAAAGTTCTCGAGCAGTTTCTTAGGTTTTCATTTTTTTTCTTCCTAATTTAGCAATAAATTAACAATATAATTAATATTAAATATAATTAATGATTAATAAATTAATCAAACACAATTATTAACATTTCTAGAAAATAAAACAACTGCATTGAGAAGGAAGCCTTGTCGTGGTGTCGCCTGTAGGGGGCGGCAATGAGAGGATACAGACGAGGGAGGTCGTGGTGATGGCTGCGATGGTTCCGATGGGGATCGACTTCTGGGCATCACGGAGGTCCCCAGAGCGGTTGGAGCCAGCCATGATTCCTAAACAGGTCAACAAACACACATAGTGTGGTATGATAGCATGAGTTAAAGCCCCCCTAAAAAAGAAAACGTATCCATTTGATCCTATAGAACGTTATTCTGATTTCCAAATCTATTCTGGAACTACTTTGAGTCAACAGGGCCATTAAACCAAGTCTAAATCCCACACAGTACATATGATGTGCACCCTGTATCAACCTGTAGCTTTCATGGGGACATTCATTATGTACTCCTTTTGTCATGTTTGTCCCAAACCCAGCGTTGAAGCGACCCCATGGAACAGGACCACGACAGAAGGGCGTCCAACGCCGGATGGAACCCACCTGTCACGGAGGGGAAGTAGATGCCGACCAGCAGGGTGAAGAAGCTGGTGATGTCGGCGAGGACGTAGCTGTTGGAGTTGGTCATGGGGTCGTCGACGCCCTCCACGGACGCCGCGTCCTTGTTGGCCACCAGGTCGCCCTTCTCGTAGTAGTTCCCAAACAGGTTGTCTGGAGAGAGAGGGACGCCACAACATGAGAAAACAGAGGCAAGGGCATACACTCAAGCATACATAAAAAAGCAAGCTGGGAAGAAGTGTTGACTAAACTGAATAGCTTTCAGTTTGGGCTTGTATGTATCCCAGGAGAGGCCTTACTGAGCCTGTCCAATAAGGCCCTAAAGGGATTTGGCATGCTACCATAAAAGCACATAGGCACTGTTTACAGCGGCTGGAAAACAGTTGTAAACGGTGCTTCTTCAGGATTATATAGTTCAGAACAGAACAATGTTATTTTTACAAAATAAAGTATGGTATTGTTGCGTGGCTAATGCTTCTTGAAGATATTTTAATAACAATAGCAATAGATAATGTATGGTAAAGTTAGATTTTGCCTTTTCCATGCCAATGTCGACTATGCGTCGACAATGTCGACAGCAACAGGTCTACAAAAGGGAAGTGTTGAACCCCCACCGGGATAACGAACTCCGACCGGGATAACAAACCCCGACCGGGATAACGAACCCCGACCGGGTTAACTAACCCCGACCGGTTTAGTGAACCCCGACCGGGTTAAGGAACCCAACCGGGTTAAGGAACACCGACCGGGATAACAAACCCCGACCGGGATAACGAACCCCGACCGGGTTAACTAACCCCGACCGGTTTAGTGAACCCCGACCGGGTTAAGGAAGCCAACCGGGTTAAGGAACACCGACCTGGATAACGAACACCGACCGGGATAACGAACACCGACCGGGATAACGGACCCCGACCGGGCTATCGGACCCCGACCGGGTTAACGAACCCCAACAGGGTTAAGGACCCACCTGCTAGGATCCCACTGGTGACCCCGGGGATCCCCTGGATGCGGGTGACGTTGTTGTCGCTGAAGTAGCGGTCGCAGGTGGCGTTGAGGAAGGGCGAGTCGCAGAACATGTTCCACAGCTGGGTGGTGACCATGGTGCCGTTGGACGACTCGATGGTCTTGGCACACACGTCAAACTTCTTCGAAATCAGGGTACGGTTCCCCAGCAGACACACCCTGAAGGAGGAGGAGGAGGAGGAGGAGGAGGAGGATGAAGGGGAGGAGGAGGAGGAGGGGGAGGAGGAGGAGGGGGAAGAGGAGGAGGCGGAGGAGGTAAACGGAGGAGGAGGAGGAGGAGGAAGAGGAAGGGGAGGAAGGGGAGGAGAAGGAGGAGGAGGAGGGGGAGGAAGAGGAAGGGGAGGAGGAGAAAGAGGAGAAGGAAGGGGAGAAGGAGGAAGGGAAAGAGGAGGAGGAAGAGGAAGATGAGGAGGAAGGGGAGGATGAGGAGGAGGTGGAGGAGGAGGAAGTAGAGGAAAAGGAACAGGAAGAGGAGTGGGAAGGAGGAGGAGGAGGAAGAGGAGGAGGAGGAAGAGGAGGAGGAGGAGAAGAAGAAGAAGGGGAGGAGGAGGTGGAGGAGGAGGAAAGGGAGGGGAGGAAGAAGGGGAGGAGGAAGTGGAAGGGGAGGGGGAGGAGGAGGAGGAGGAGGAGGAAGTGAGGTCACAATGTTTTTATTTGCATATTGGGGCGGTGCGGTTGGTGTGGCCGGATGGATGTGCAGAGAGGGGGGGGGGGGGGGGGGGGGGGGGGGGGGGGGGGGGGGGGGGGGGGGGGGGGGGGGGGGGGGGGGGGG
>NC_079412.1:4911461-5083961 GCF_026213295.1 Gadus chalcogrammus | reverse complement strand
CACCCCTGTAAGGGAGGTGTAATAATAGACTCCTAGCAGGAGGTCCTGGGTGCCTGGCTGCCATCTTGTGTGGATCTCGGTGTCATTAACTGCGTACACCTGTCAGGCTGAAAAGCAATTAATGCAGTTTTAGACTGAGAAACGGTTGCATAAGGCTGTTCTAGGTTTAATATGTTAGGAAAGAAGAACAACTATAGTAACTAGTAACTATATTGGCGGACTGAAGGGGGAGTTTTGAATGCTTTTTAGCCAATGCCCAGTAGAATATGCCATATATGTGATGAGACATTGATGTACTATTTCTTGCAATTGTTTTAGCTTTACCGTGGGTGTTTAAGACATACTAGGTAGAACAAACTGGAAAGGAAACATCAGAGGAAAGAGATTAATTCTGATAACTCTATTAATTTTTACTGACCTGATCTTGGATTGCTAAAACAATGATAAGAATGTTAAGAATGCGTTCATTAAGGTCAATACTTGATGAATTGTGTTTGTCAGTAATCTGCCCTAACTGCTGCGTCTCACCGGCTCTCCGCGGCGCACCATATGAATGCAGAACCATTTACTGTGTGTTGTGTGTGCATGCGCGATTGCGCGTGTGTGTGTGTGTGTGTTTTCTGTGTGCGTGTATACGTGTATATTTGTGCGTGTGTGTGTGTAGGTTTGTGTGTGTGCGTGTATGTATAGGTGTGTGTGTTACGTGGAGACTGAAATGTGTCCACGCTTGGCTGCGCTCGACACATCGACACAGCCTGCCCGACTGTCAGTCGGAGAGACGCGCAGCAGATGAATAAAACATGATTCCAGACAGTCTGTCAGCGAGCCTCTACAGGGCTGACATGACAGCTGCATGTCCGTGTGCACGTGTGCACGTGCGCACGCCCTCCCTCCAATGTGTCTCAGAATCAGCTTCAACGAAACCCGATCAAAGATAGACAACGTCGCGTCTGGGTTCCCGTAGCCCTCAGAAAACTCTAATTGAAACACACTTTTTGGTAGAAGAGGAAAAAGCCGACACCAAGGCCGACATCGAACGGAAACACTCACTAAGTTAGCGAAGGAGAGATAGAGCGAGGAAGCAAAATGATAGCCAGTCCACCGCGAATAATTATGATGACATTGAAGTCATCATTGCAGGTGCACTTCACAATTAAACCCATAGAGGCTGATCTCCTCCCTGCCAGGGTCTTCTTGGGAACGGGCACTAACGATCTCTGTCCTGTCTCGAAGTGAGTGCAGATAACCCGGGGGGGGGGGGGGGGGGCAAGCGCTGGGACGAGGCGTGACTAAAGGGTTAAACCGGAGCGTCTAACCAGGACATAATCCCTCCCCCTCGGAGCCGGGAAGCGCGGGACGCCACTGCGGCGCATCTCGCTCCCTGTGAAGAGAGGGATGGATGTCGGCCGAATGCTAATTGGCCACATATTCCCGCGGCCGGGGGCGAGCAAGGTTCAAAGGACGGGCTCCGTTGCGGTCGGGAACCTCAAAGTGGTAAAAGGCTGTGTGTTCCGCTCCAAGGCCCCCAGCTGCCACAGGGCAGGTGCCTCCGTGGACCAGAACCCCCCCCCCCTCCTCCCCTTCCCAGCACACCTTACGTAACCCTACTCCAAATGGTGCGATATGTGTGCGTACGCGTGTGTGCACATTTTGTAAAGCCGCACCAGGTGTCTTTGTTTATGTGTTCACCATTGCATCTCTCGGTGAGATGGGTAGGGCGAGCAGATGGACACTTATCTTATGCTGCCAAACACTTAAACTAGTTCCAGAAAAAACCCATTGCTCAATGCTCGCTTCGGCTGTTGCCCAGTGTTTAAGAAGTTATTTATGGACATAAGTTAGAGATAGTAGTCAGTAGAGGTTAGCATATAGATCTGTACATGGCTTTTACATCATGACACCACATTGCTGCCTCCGTTTCAGAAGTGTAGGAGCGTGGGAATGTTGTAGTTTGCAATGTGTTTTGGTCGTTAATTAATCCTGGCATTATTGATCATAATGCGGCGACAGCGTGTCTCTGGCAAGCAGAAAATTCATGAGCCTAGGTTATGTTATGAACGGTTATTCTCAAAATGGCGTATAGCCAACAAAAAAGCCCATGATGCATGTGACGTTCTAACCATGTATAGAAAGAGTCTTAGTTATCCGACAAAACACATAACCTAAAGGTTATCGTCTGCCAGTACAGAAGCTCAAAACCACTAATGTACTGGCTACTGTAAATAAGGGTTGTGAACAACAGCAGTTGTCTACACTGTAAATGCAAACGTCCCCTCAACTGTGTGACGGTGGGGTCCTTGGCGACATCAGCCCAGGTAATCATCTCTCTGTCCAGTTCTGCTGTTTAGTTCACCTTTACTTCTATTGTAACATTTGTTCTTAATCCCCCTTCATCTCCACATGTTCAACGGTTTGTCTTCTGACCGTCCTGCTGCTCATCTTAGAGGTTACAGGAACAAACTAAACATTGACTTTCGCTCTGCGTCGCACTGCAGTGTGTGTGTGTGTGTGTGTGTGTGTGTGTGTGTGTGTGTGTGTGTGTGTGTTTTACATGTGTGTTGGAGGGATGGGAGGGGAAACGACTCGTGACAGGTACGCAGAGGTCGTTCTCATGCAGAAGGAGCACTGGGGATACGCAGGCATGCACACAACTCACGCACCAACACACACACAGTGTGTCTCCCACACACACAAAAAGACATGAGCACCCACGCACACACAGCCTCCCTGTGACTCATCAGGTGATTTATGAAATGTGTTTCCCCTGCAGGTGTTTGCATTTGGGGAGGATTTTGATTCATTACCTCTCCCCAGTGGAATTCCAACAAGTCACTGCCGGATGCAATTTCAATGGACTTGACAAAAATATCTGAGGTCGTGCATATGTGTGTATGTCTGTGTGTGCGTGTGTGCGTGTGTGTGTGTGTGTGTGTGTGTGTGTGTGTGTGTGTGTGTGTGTGTGTGTGTGTGTGTGTGTGTGTGTGTGTCTGTGTGTGTGTGTGTGTGTGTGTGTGTGTGTGTGTGTGTGTGTGTGTGTGTGTGTGTGTGTGTTTGTCTGTGTCTGTGTGTGTGTGTGTGTGTGTGTGTGTGTGTGTGTGTGTGTGTGTGTGTGTGTGTGTGTGTGTGTGTGTGTGTGTGTGTGTGTGCTACAGGGACAGTGTCAGCATGGAGTAAAAGTGGGGAAAAAGACAATTGAACACAAAAAATTGCATGCGCACATGCACACATTGACACACACACACACACACACACACACACACACACACACACACACACACACACACACACACACACACACACACACACACACACACACACACACACACACACACACACACACACACAATACCATGAATAATTGGCATTTGCAGGGGAACATCGGGAGGCAATCATGCAATTCTTGTGTTTCCCTACTCAAAATAAACTATGTGCATGAGAACAAGTTAGGAAACAGAGGGGAAAACCATAACTATTCAACAAACCCACACAAGCAACACCTTTATCTCCATGTGTACGGAGACAACCACACACGTGCAAGCATCTATGCATAGACACAAGCACAAGCATCTATGCACGCACACACACACTGCATTTTATCCATCTTGGACTCAACAGACAGATTTTGCTTTGAAGTCAATCCCCCCATCTCTCTCTCTGTCACACACTGCATCATTAACGCTGAGTGTTTCTTGTTCGGAGAAAGAATGGACAAAAATACTTAATGTTTCATCGTTTTCTTTTTTCCCGGCCATTATTTTTCCTAAGACGCAGGTTTCCCAGAACGTTCTCTAATTAAAAAGGAATGTGTCAAAATGTCATCCCGACTTTGCGTGTTCAAACAGTCTTTGTGAAAGTTCCCCGAGCCGAGAGCAGCATGTCTGCAGTATGGTGCACGAGTCCATAGCAGCACGAGACCTGCACCAGGGCATCCTTCAGGGGGCTTTTTCTGGCCTGCTGTCTGTATACATCACGTTGTTACACATCACTCGTCTCACCAGAGACCACTCCAAGGAAAAACGGTTTGATTATAGCATGTTTGGTTTAAATGCATGGTATGCGTTTGATGCAAAAGCAAAAAGGAACTATTGGTGGGATAGTGGA
The DNA here is from genome assembly GCF_026213295.1 of Gadus chalcogrammus. Taxonomy (NCBI): domain Eukaryota; kingdom Metazoa; phylum Chordata; class Actinopteri; order Gadiformes; family Gadidae; genus Gadus; species Gadus chalcogrammus. The sequence goes on along the minus strand of NC_079412.1, from coordinate 5,079,860 downwards.
ACATTGCCTTGGCATCAAATCCTAGGATTCAATTTTGGGGGATATCCCGAATACAAAAGAAAGTAGAACTCATTAAAAATATATATATTATATGAATTGTATCATATTGTAAACTAATGGATATTAATATATAATTATTTTTTGATGATTATTATATAAGGAAGCTAATACTCATTATAGATAAATAAATTAGGGAGAAGGGGTGAGATTAAATAAGTTTTCTTCTGCTCACCCCTTTTCGAACAGGTAAAGCAAGTGTAAGACAGTTTCTTCTTTTGTGGTTTTCAATGTGTGTAAATATTACTTTATTGTAACTGTCGACTTGTTTCATTTATTTGATTGTTTATTATTGCTTTTTTTAATTATTATTATTTACTTGTTTGAAATAAAACCTTTTTCAATTCAATTAAATTCAAAAACTTTATTCTCGAAGGTCTTCAAAGTTTTAATTTAAATAGATGGTCACTGTCCACGCCGAATGAGGTTACGCAATGGTGATTGAAGTATTGCCCACTGATGAAAGCCCATGCATTTGAAATATTGTGAATGTAAGGTACTGGGTGTTGGACCAAGTGGGCCCATTCTGTTTGAATGAGCCCAGTTTGAGTCGTCAGTTTAATGTGATAGGTAGTCGATGACCGGTACTATTTATTATTGATCACCATACAAAGTAGGGGAATTGTAATTACTATCGGCAAAAAAAAAAACCTAAGTAAATGTGGAAGCATCTGTAGGATTGTCTATAAAAGCCCCAGATACAAGCTGCTAGCCAATAAGCTCCCTCCCTCCCTCCCCCTCTCTCTGTGTCTCTGTGTGTCTCTCTTCCATTACATGGAGTGATGAAACACAGCCTTATAGGTAGAGATATTACCACAGTTATTAATAGAACAATGAATGCTGTAAACTGTCAAGCAGATCCCTTTGTGGATAAGGCTGGTCTATATATATATACGCTTGTGTTTATGTGTTTATCCTTGCATGATGCGATCCAGGATCTTGTCATTCTGAAGCAGCAGTGAAACCGCAACACACTTAAAATGAAGGCTGGAGAGATAAGGAGATGAGGGGCCTGCTCTCAGTCTTTAGGTCACACGGCCCACTGTGGGTGAACCATCATACTGGTTGAGCCATCTCACACACACACACACACACACACACACTCGCACACACACTACAGTCCAGTTATCCTGAAGCCAAGCCCTGCTCCTCATCATCCTGCACTCCTACATTTCAAAAATAAAATGAATTAACAGACATAACTAATGAACCCACAAGTGTAAGTGCTTTTCATTTGTTTTATTTCTTTCGTGGCTCCCCCTTGCTCTTTCCCCCCCAACCCTCCTCCCTCCGTCCTCCGTCTCATCTGATCTTGTGCTTTCGCCATCTTCCTACCGCATCTCCGTTAAACCATTCATCCTATGCGCATACCTCCCCTCTCTCTCTCTCTCTCTCTCTCTCTCTCTCTCTCTCTCTCTCTCTCTCTCTCTCTCTCATTTTTGAACCACCATTTTCTTCCTCTTCAGCTTTCATGTTGTCCTACTTCCATTCTCTCTCGCTTTCTTACTCCCTCTTCAAATAAGATCTCCCTCGCTCCTTCCACCTTCCTCTCATCGCTCTCTCTCTCAGTAGGACTCTTCCTCCTCCTCCTCCTCCTCCTCCTCCTCTTGCCAGGGAGCCAGGGAGACTGCAGTGTGACCTACTTAGCTGCTGCAGCAGCTGACTGGCATGGTGGAGGGGTTGGCGCAGTGAGCTATGGGCACACGGTGGAGGCTACCATCTTGTCCGCTGCCAACAGGAGGGAACTCGCCCAGGCCCTGGAGGACGAGGCACGCTATATCCATGCATCTGTGCTTTTCGGTTTACTCCGTTTTAAATTGCCATCACGTGTGATTGATCTGGTTTCTCTCATTCTTTCTCTGCAAGATATTTACAGATTTTCAAGGTTGTTTGTATTGGTGTTCATGCCATCGCGTAAACATTGCTATTAATCATATCCCATAAGTTCAGCTGATCAGATTGAAAGCCTTGAAGTGAAGCCTCTGAATAAGTGGCTGATCTTACAGTGAAACATATTGATTTGACCTTGAAAAACTTGTGTATTTCAGCACAGCAGAGCAAAATAAAATGTTGACCCCTGTTAGTCTGTCTCTCTCCACAGGGACCACAATATCAAACTCACAGCACAAGACTTAGCTCTTTTATTACTCATTGTGTTTCTACCCGCTGGTAAATGTGTGTGTGTGTGTGTGTGTGTGTTTGTGTTTGTGTGTGAGTGTGTGTTTGTGTGTGTGAGAGCGTGCTTGTGATCCATGAGGTTAACTAATGAGCAGCGAGCTGTGAACCATACAGTACGTGAGCAGATAGGTGCTGTTGTACAAACACAGTTAATGTGGAGGGAGTTACTCATGCCACATACAACTCTACGGATGGATTACTTTGATGGTTGTTCATTGCACGCACATGTGTGTATTGTTTTGTATGCGTGTGTTGTGTGCGTGTGTGTGTGTGTGTGTGGGGGGGGGGGGGGGCATTTGCATGAGAGCAGGAGTTATTTCGGCTCAGTGCTCGCAGCCCGTGTTTTCCGATGCCGTGCCTGGCCCCCTCACTCAGGACTCCCTGTCACTTCCTATCTATACACTCATTACCCTCTCGCCTACCCTCCTCCCAGCAGAGCACGGTTCAGAGTTCAGAGGAATCTCCATGGGTTAGGAGATTCCTAACCCATGAGAGTATGGCAATGCCAGCATCTTCTGCACAACAAGGAATAAGCACTATATTATATTATAACATTCCTATCAAAGTCTGTGTTTTTGTTTGTAAGTCACGGGCTTCGTCGCTCAAACCTTAAATAAAACCACAAAAATGTAAAAGTTCATAATGTAATGTCGCATAGGTCGTAAATGTGCCACTTTATACGTGAAAAATAGACATGCAATATGTATCAAATATGATACGCTAAAAAACAAACGTATAATTATTCTATGTGGTGTATATCTATGTGATATTTTAAAGATGTGCATAATGTAGATGTCATGGGGGGTTGACAACCCTCATAATGTGGCGTTCTGCCTCATCTCACCATGAAGAACAGGATGCTCCACTCTGCTGCTCTCTGCTACCGGAGAAGGACTCTCATTTGAGATCGGGAAAAGGAGAAACTGCTGAGCGACACTGCTCAGAGTAAGAGAGAGCAAGAGAAAGACAGAGAGCGTGAGAGAGAGACAGAGAGACAGAGAGACAGAGAGAGCAAGAGAGGGACAGAGAGCACGAGAGAGAGACAGAGAGAGCAAGAGAAAGACAGAGAGCACGAGAGAGAGACAGAGAGACAGAGAGAGACAGAGAGCGAGATAGAGAGAGCGAGACAGAAAAAGAGAGCAAAAGAGAAAGTGAGAGATCGAGAGAGAGAGAGAGAAAGTGAGAGAGCGAGAGACAGAGAGTGGCTCCTTGCTTGTGATAAATCATACGTCTTGGACTAGATTTGTCTCCTGGAGAATAGCGTATGATGTCAAACAGAAAGATTGCCTCCGAAATACATGAGAGCGATGGTCAGCGCTAACACACGGATAATGACATAGCTTCCACATAATAGTGTTTTTTTGACAGGGAAACTTGTTTGACGTAATTAGCAAGAATGTTAAGGGTGGAGGACCAAATGTATTCTTATACAGTATTAGCATGCGCCATCAACGCCGGGTGTCCACAGAGTGCGGCAGTGTGGCGCAGAAGCCCAGGACAAAGGAAGGTTGGCAAGGGAGATAGGAGCCCAGAGGAAGGATTGATCAAAAACGGCAGGTGAGGAGGAATGCAAAGTCATGTTGCTATAGCAACTGGTCGTGCAGCCACTGTGCACAAAAGTCTCTCTCTCTCTCTCTCTCTCTCTCTCTCTCTCTCTCTCTCTCTCTCTCTCTCTCTCTCTCTCTCTCTCTCTCTCTCTCTCTCTCCTCATGTCCAGCATACAGGAAAGTCATGCTGCTAACCGTCCTTTCGTTTCAATCTTCGTCTGAGGTCAATGGAGGAGTAACCATGAGACCGTGTGTGTGTGTGTGTGTGTGTGTGTGTGTGTGTGTGTGTGTGTGTGTGTGTGTGTGTGTGTGTGTGTGTGTGTGTGTGTGTGTGCCTGCACGCACGTGTGTGACAGATTGACAGATTCTCTATAGCCTGAGCGGAGCAGGGACGGAGGCCCGACCCCAGCCTCAGCAGCAGAGCCAGTGTTGTGGTTGGTTTGCGTGAGGCTCTGTCGCTGTTGGCTGAACCGCCTCACAGAAGCTACTGCAGCCACCCAGTTGCTACGGCAGCAGCAGCAACGGGGTAGAATAACGTCATCGTAACCTATTAAACAAAACCTTATTACTCATCGGACATGCGTTTCAAAAACAAATGCCCTGTGCAGGATAACGGATAGAGTCGATCCTGAGAATGAAATTTGTTTCCGGAGGCATTGCTGCGCCTGACTCTTTTGTGCGTTTGCGTGCGTACACGGAGGCGGCATGCATGTACCTATACGTGTGTGTGTGTCTTCCTGTTGGACTGAAAGGACCAAGAGTGATTGTGGGACGTCTAAGAATGCAAACCCGGGAGACTGCAGCAATGTTTGCGTCCCATTTAGTGTCGGCAGAGGAGCGATAATGCTGCAGTGTCTGAGGCTGATTAGGGCTGCCTGCATGCGTGGTGGACATAATGCCTGTATGGATGTCGTAGGTCTCCCAGAGTTTCCTGGCTCACAGAGGGAACATGTTGATGCCCTCATTACGTCGGATGTGGTTTGCACCAGTCTGTGCAAGACTGCTTCTTTCAGGCCTCCGGGCTTCCACCAAATACCGCAACAGCAGACCCGTGCTCCGGCTTGTTTCACTCGGAATACACAGAGGGACAGCTGTCCAAAAGGCCCAATATAAGACTTGAACTCTGAAATAACGTCTGCTTCATCTCTCGTCCCCTCAAACACCCCCACACCCTGACCCACACCCTGAACCAGTGACCCACACCCTGAACCAGTGACCGACACCCTGACCAACACCCTGAACCAGTGACCCACACCCTGACCCACACCCTGAACCAGTGACCGACACCCTGACCCACACCCTGAACCAGTGACCCACACCCTGAACCAGTGACCGACACCCTGACCAACACCCTGAACCAGTGACCCACACCCTGACCAACACCCTGAACCAGTGAACCACACCCTGACCAACACCCTGAACCAGTGAACCACACCCTGACCCACACCCTGAACCAGTGACCCACACACCAACCATTGCTCTGTGATCAGAAGCCACTTCACATCAATAATGTTGGACTTTGGTGTGCACAGAGACTTTTTGGGATGTCCATACAGTATGTTGCACAGCTTTTCTCATGTTCATTCACAACATTTGTCCAGAGATTGTGCACAAGTTTAGGTGTTTAGAGTCCACACCCTTCTTCTCCCATAATGCACCCAACGTGGGTAGGACCCCCTACAACGACGTGAATCTTCAACCAGCTGCGGTGTCGCCATATCCTTACGACGACCGATACTGTTTATGCATGGTTTCCAGGGTGCGTAGACATACACCTCACAGGTTTTTTTAATACATCTGGAGTAGCGGGTGGAAACCTGTGTATGCATGTTTCTGAGGGGCATTTCACAGGCCCGAGATCGAGAACGCAGAAGAGCTGAGGAGCAAAATGGCGGCGCAGTCATCCAACAGGAGACAAACTACCAACCACACAGCGAAAGTGGATCCCCCCCATGGTGCAAAACACCTTTTCTGATTATTAACCATAATAATTCACTAAGCAGACCTGGTCGCCATCTTGTTTAGAGACATCTGCTGGGAGGGATCCTTTGATGTGCCTGAGCAGGCATGCTACCCCCCCCCGCCTCACCCCCCCCGCCCCTCACCCAGGACTGCCACCACCAGCCTCCCATGAGCCTCTTCCCTGCCCTCCTTTCCACATACTGCGTCTCCTTATATCAAAGGCTTCCTGCACCCCCCCCCCCCCCCGCCTCTTATGCTTCCTCCATGAAAATTGTAATCCTGGGACACTGTGGGAGAGGAAAGTGTGTGCGTTTGCGTGTGTGTTGGGGGGGGGGGGGGGGGGGGGGCATCCAAGCAGAACTAAAGGAAGCTAAACTAATGTCATGGGGCGACTGGATTCCCGGGTCACCATCATTTATTGTCTTTTTTTGATGACGAGGGAAATAATCATTCACAAGCCATAAGAAGCGGAAAAATACTTGCCGCTCACATTGGGCAGCGGGTAGTTTGGCCGGTCCATCCGGAGACTTATGCAGCAGTGAGGGAACCGGGGGATGGGGGGGGGGGGATTAGGAAGAGATGGGTTTAATACTGTCGAGGACGTCCTCAGTAAGGTCCGGGGAACAGACTGACCCTACAGGGAGGTGTGTGTGTTCAGATAGAGAAGGATCGGCATGGTGTGACAAGGCAGTGTGAGATTACAGCACAGAGGTCCACCCAGCTCAGAAGTACAACCCCTTAAGGCTCGACAAACCGAAAAGGACAAGGCTGTTTTACTATTCACTATGCTCCTGCGCACCGGCTGCGGTGGTGGCTCAAATCAGATTGACTCACTGGCACTAGCCTACTGTGCTGCGGCAAGTTAAGGCCCATACTACATCTAGGACAGGGTCAAGGCATCCAGCCCAGCCAGGCCAGTACACTCTATGAATAAAGAATGCCGTGTTACTCCATCATTAGGGCCCCAGCTGTCGCTCAACGACATCCAGATTGTTTGCTGTCGTGGCTCCACAATGGTGGAATGAGCCCTCACTGACAGCTGATACCCATCGACTGTCGCAGGATGAACACTCATGGGGTCATCCTGCATTTTCAAACATTCTCTGACTACTCATCCCATAATGCATTACTTGAAGCAGTCTTTTTGATTAATTGCATGTACTCAAAGGAATCTTGCAATTTCTGGTCGAATGCACTTCTTGTAACATATTGCTTTGAATAAAAACATCAGCTGAATATATGTCATGTATTGTAATGTTCTTACAAAATTATCTTTTAAACTGCCCTTTCGGAATGTTTTAAATTCAAGACAATTTGTGTTTTGGGCATTTTTGCAATTTTGCTTTAACAATTAGCCGACCAAGATGTTCCTAGAAAGTATGATTAATGTAAAGCATTGCCTACCATATTGTAGACAAAGTGTACCAAAGATTTAGTAAATGTGTCAGTGTGTCTGGCCCGCAAAGGATACACTGCTGTTCAGATAGAAAAATGAGTACATTTCTATTTGGTATATAATGATGACAACTAGAAACAAAACATGTTGCGTGATGATCAAGTTGTAGTTTTTATTTTGAAGAGAAAGCGCTGACAAAATCAAATGTAGTCTGTGTTCTAAGGTGTCTTAAGAATGCAATGGAAGTCAATCTACCTCACCAAATGTAAGAGCCTTTCTACCTCTTGCATGGCAGAAAGTACTTTGTTGCTTCAGGGCTATTTTGGGCATGTTGACAAAATAAGGAAAACATAGAATTACACCGGCCTTGTCTTTAACAACTGAGAAAGCACTTGTGAAGAGTTGTGACTAGCTTTAGATGCATGATGAGTTACGCATTCATGCAATGAGTCACAGTTCCAAGAAGAAATACGAATGATATGGGTATTTCGTTTGTGGTTACAGCAGATATCACAAATTCATAAACTTGTTCACAGCAGATGTAAAGAAAAAATAATTGGATAATACAATTGGTCCAATCAAATAAGTTAGTTACACAGACAGAAAAACATGACTAACCGTTCCAAACTGGCATTGCATTCAACACAAAACAAAAACCTTGACCGCACATCTCCGTGTTCGCACTGTGGCACTAAATAACCAGACGAATCCTGGGCCTCTCGCTGGTATGTTGCTCCACTCCCCATGTGACAATGGTTAAACTGGCTCCTATTCAGCGGCCGAAATAGGACATGAAGCAAAGTGCCCTCAGCTCTCTGCCTCCTGGAGAGCGCCTGACAGATGGTGCTCTTCCTACTCGGGACACTGATAGGTTCTGTAGACCTTAAAGGGAATATGTGCTGTTCATGATGGCGATACCGGCCCACCAGACACATGCGTGACCATGGGCTAAGGTCAACTAGGATGACTTCAGACACGTTAGATAGAAAGCCCCGCGAGGAGAGGGAGGGATAAAGGTAGGGAGGGAAGACAGAGAGAGAGTTCAGAAAACAGAGTGATAAGAGAACTGGGGAACTGCAGAACGATTTGACATTTTACTAGATTAAGATGTTAAATATCAGGTTTCATATATTATTGGTGCAATAAAGAAATGAAAGATTGTACTATAGAAACAACAATGAACAAACATGCACAAATCTGCTACGAAATCTGGAACCAGATGCAAGATGGCAACGGACACAGGCTAGCGCTTGCGGCTAGTTGTAACGCGAGCTGTAAACAAATGTACTGAAAGCCCTATTCAGTTGGAATTCAATATAAAACGCCTCACAGAAATCTTGCACCTTAGTAGACCAGTGGCACTGTGGTAACACTGGATATGTGTGTGTGAAGATGTAGACCTCTGTTGAGGCCATGCAGTCATCATTGAGGTGATCAGTCAAAAGAATGTTAGGATTAAAACTAACACTTATTGCCTCTTCCCTCTGCAGCAACCTGCGCTTAACTGTAGAATGAAGAACAACAAACAAACAACACACTGGTTGATCTGACAATTATGTTAAATTATTAATTTATGCACACTTGTTTTGGAGTAAATGGAAAAACCCTTCTTTGTACAATGAATGGCTATTTTCCCTAACAGCTCCGCTGATATCTCCATCATCATCAATTGTCAAATGACAGCATTGCTCTTTGTGGCGCTGTCATAATGACCCAAATCCAGTGATGACCTTGTCTATAATATATGTTACTTTTAGGGATATGTACATCCAGAAAGTCATGCATCACCCTGAAGACACAATCTTGTTGGCATTATGTGTGAGACAGACTGGTTGAGACAGCAGAAACAGCAGATATTAACCTACAGTTCCTAAGCACATGGATTTAAACTCCAATGTTTTTCTCTCTTTTGGTTTTACTAAAGTTTCAAATGCCCTTTACCAGTCCTTAATCCCTGCAGATACTTCCCCCCTGCCCCTCACTCTCCCTTTAAGTGGCCTTTCTTTAATGATGAACTAATGTGAATTTGAATGTCTTCCCATTAACAGAGACTTGGCAGCAACCGGCATTGTCAGCATTCAGATCTAGGCCATCATGCCATTAAAGGACCAATCACTGCAGCACCATTTCTCCTTAATCTGGTCAGTCCCACAAATGGGAACTCGCTCTCTCTCTCTCTCTCTCTCTCTCTCCTTTGCTCCCTTCCTCTCCCTCTCCCCCATACCTTTTTCACAACTTTGACATCTGGGAGGCCGACTTTGGGCCTGTGAAATGGGAGCAGCAAGTCTGCATGCTCTCTGGTTTCATCAGCAGAAACATCATTTGTCATTAGGATCACTTTGGCACAGCGGCAGCAGGGACACATTTGTATTAATACCTTGACATGGTGCTTGACAGACATCTGCTGTACAGGCTGACCGCCCTGGCTATCACCAGTCTTAAGATTTAGGGGTACAAGTGTCAAAGTATTATCTGTATGATTGTAAAATACTTGAAGGTTTACTATTATAAAAGATATGGGTACAGACCTCACAGAAACCAACATTCATAATGGCTTTATTGTGCACTGTTCTTGTATTGTGTTTTTTGTTGTCTTTCATTGTGTTTTTTGTACGTTATTAATTTGGCAATATATTTCCATGCAGTCTAATCTTCTCTAGCATCTGAACTGTACCATTAGATCTGAATATCCCTATCTTTAAACCATCAAATTCGTAAATGTAAGGAATTATACTTACCTGCCATATTGGCCACACTCCCAGTGTTCAGCTCCTGTAGAGCCTATATCTAACTGAATGTCTACGTACGGGTCCACTTGTTTGGAAATGGCGATAGACAAAACACGGAGGCTTGGCTAGAAGGATGCATGACCCTTTACTACTTTAACCTGCAACCAATACGGATGCTGTGCTTTGGGTTCCCTTCCATTGTTGCCTCTTGCTATTGGTCCCACTTGTGAAATGACATAGTGTGCTTCTTCAAAAAGATTGAGCAATCCCAAACTGCTGTGCTGCACAACTCAGTGATCCTCCCATAGGTGTGTGCTGGGGTACCTAGCTTTCAAACTGTGGCCCCCGCACACCAACACATCACACACACTGGCCATCCTTTCCAGTCTCAGGCTGCTGCTAATGGATTCCTGCTGGCGCTGGTGGACTGGATTCAATAACAGATATCTACAGTGAGATGATCTAATCTTAATGACTCAAATTAGTTGCACTGATACTCCCACATTCATATTTGAAACTCTTATGGGTGTCTTACACACACACATACACACACACACACACACGCACACACACACACACACACACACACACACACACACACACACACACACACACACACACACACACACACACACACACACACACACACACACACACAGAAAACACACACACACACACACACACACACACACACACACACGCACTGCCCCCCCCCCACACACACACACACACACATAAGTATTACACAAGCAGCACACAAACACACACTAGTATTACACACAAACACAGTATGCACCACACACACACTAGTACTACACACACACACACACACACACACAACATTTCCAGAATAGGACATGTCAAAGTACAAGATGATAGAGTGAAATATAGAAGAAAGATGATCATAAATGAATAAAGCAAGAAAGATAAGAATTGCATAACTATGGAAATTACTACTAGGGTACTACAATAATACATGTATATCTAATGCACTAAATGGGAGGTAAGAGTAAGACCGTATGAACAGTTGAAATACAGAAACCTATGGTATTTTCAGACCCATATGGCCCGTCTCCAACGGCCCAGGCTGTTACCATGGTAATACATTACCTGCTTGGTTATTTTTTCACTCTGGAGCCAAAGAAAAACAGCTTGATAAAAGGGCCTATTGCCAAGCTGACCAAAACATACACACAGTATATCATAGTTATTGGTCGACCTTATCTTTGATCACGGATAAAATGCGCCAACAAGAGCTAGTTGGATGCAAGATTCGCCATCACGATCCCGAAGCCGTATCTCAACCACATGCCGAATCGTCGCATCAATTGGTAGATGAGTGAGAGCAAATCAATACAGAGCGTTTCATTAGGATGCAACTCCTGCTACGGGGCGAGAGACCCGCAAAGACACAGAAGGTGGACGATTGAGTTAAGAGTTATTATATATTATGTATTCTACTAACAGACCAGAGGAGATGTAAGGCTCTGTTGCACTCTGCTTGCTTCTTGAAATCGAGTTCACTTGCATTTTATTCTCTGGCAAAGCACCTCATTTGAATTTATTACTGTTGTCAAGTCAGGAAACTGCTAAGAATGGCTGAAAGGTTTAGAATTATCCTATAACATTCTTAGAGAGATCAATGGAGAGTAATTAAAACAAATTGAGAAAGTAACCTCAAAGCACAGTTAAACGTTGAGAGCAAAACAACACTAGGAGTGAAAAACCCTTATGGTTCTGGTGCCATATGATCACTTGCAATAAAAAAAAAAGAAGCAAGTCATACATTTTAGGGAAAGATTTTACGTTTGTGTTTTTATAAGAAACCTCTCCTGCTGCTCAAAGTCGTAAGACATTCTGTTCATTGTCTTTATGTTTCTGACTTCAGAGGCCATGGCCAGTCAATAAACAAGCCAGGACTTATTGAAGAAAGAAGAGCCAAGGCGAGCTTTCCTCCATGAAAGGAGGATTGATCTTGATGTGGCCGACATTGTCACAGCGCCTTGAATTAGGGGGGAGACAGTAGTGACGATGGGGTAGAACAGCATCATGCACTTTAACTAAATGAGCAGATGGTCTCTTGCCTTAAAGGAATCAACATAAAAGACAAATGTAATATCTCCCCTCTATGTATGTGCAGTCTTTAAACGGTGCTAAGTTGCATTGCCTTAGCATACTATCACAACTTAGATGCCTTATTTCAGATGACCATTCCACTATGCGACCACATGATCCCCTTTATTCTTATTTTTCGGGACCTTTCTTGTGATATTTATATAACATAACAACACTGCCCAACTCAACCCCCGATGTAGGACAATGTCGAAGAAAGCTGGTGTAGACTCAAGTGTGTGCGCGTGCACGTGTGTGTGTGAGAGAGAACATGTATGTGCATTTGTCGCGAGGTAGGCTGCTGCTTTTGCGAGCTTCTCATCACTACAGCATGAGTCAACAGGCTTGGAGAGAGAGCCTAGCACCACTAATTATATTCTCCTGCATTTAATTGGGAAGCCTATCTATGAATAGCGATCCTCTGTATGTGGACACACAGTACTGATGGTTACTACGCTCTAATTAGCAAAAATTTCCATTCATCTTTGTTAACCCAAGTCGTTGGAGCGCTGTTTCATTAATACATACCTTTATTCAATTAAATTATGCAATATGTAATTATCAGTGGTCCTCAAGGCCATTTGTGTGGTGGAGATGTGGACAGAGATGGAGATTAGCAGTGACTCACACACAGTGGTAATTTTCTCTTATCACGATATTCCGTGAGAGGCGGAGCTGACTTTCAGGAGCGTCACATGAATTGACAAGCGCTGAAAGGCAAATAAACACACGCTCTGCAAAACAGGATCTGATGCAAGTTTATGCGTCCAATAATTGCGACACGTTATGTAAGGATCTAATGGTGTGTCTCAATGCTGCATATCGTGTTCCCCAGAGAGACGGCCTTCATGTCTGCTTATCAATGCTGACGCCCTTCAAGCCCAATGACTGAAAGTGCAATTATTGCCAGTCCAGCGAACAGCCTTAAATGGCCAGTAACAACAAGTGTCAAGGCGTCCATGTTGGCGTGCGATCCTTCTCACTCACAGTGAGGGCAGGGCTCCAGAGTGCGCCTAATTTGGGCGCACATGCGCCTAGAATTCGGGGTAGTGCGACCAAATATTTTATTTGGGCGCACCGGTGCGACTGAAAATGTATCTGGTATAATTATTATTTTTATTTTTTTTACAGAGCAGTCTATTCATAATATTGTAATAACCACGGAAGAGGCAGTGAATGAAGTATTGATTAGACAGCGATTTATTAGACACCTAATAAACCGTTGGAACACGCAAGACCGGTAACAATAGCAACGCGGGTAAACAAACCCGCGAAGCCCAATCCAGGGGCCTGTACTACGAAGCTCGATTAGAGGGTTAGCGAGGTATGTTGAGCTGAAAGCCTGGGTTAGCTGTACCATGAAAGTCGATCTCTTTAAGCGTCGCTGTATCACCATGGTGACTTACGCTCGCAACCAAACCTGGTCGGGAGCAGCTTTTCAGCGAGTCTACCCGGAGATCGGCTGCTTATATCGGCGTGCGCAGCTTCCTAGCCCCTCCTCCGATAATGGCGTCACCATTTGTGGGTGTTCCCATGGACCTCGGCGCACTTATCGTACAGGTGTCTCTCCGGAGACAGAGGGTTTTTCGGGACAGAACCGATCCCTTGGCATTGTCTGATGATATTCTTTATGAGAGATACAGATTCGGCATTTATTTAAGGCATTTATTTAATGATCAAGATATTATTAATCAATGGCGTAATTATCGACGGTGCAACCAGTGCAGCTGCCCGGGTTGCCCCCCCCCCCCCCCCCACAACTCAAAACTTGGGTGCACCATAAATACGTGCTGGTGCACCCAATTTAAAAATGTAGGCGCACCAGTGCACCCAAGGAAAACGTTAGTCTGGAGCCCTGGAGGGCCTTTCTCCCTCTCTCTCTCTTTCCTCTGGGTTGTCGAGGCTGAGACGCTGGGCCGTGGTGGAGGCCGGGGCAATAATGTCGTTGAGTGTCCACAACCACCGGCTCCCGAAGAGGGCCCCGGGGGAGCGTTTGACTGTGTTACGCAGTCAGCCAGAACTAAAACACCATTACTGGCCCTCGCTCGCCGCCCGGGCCAGGCAACACCGAGTGCTACAGACCCTGGGAGAGTGCATGGAGGGTTTCAAGGGTGGATGGAAGGGTTGAGGGATGGAAGGGTGGATGGAAGGAGGGATGGAAGGAGGGATGGATTGATAGGTAAAGGTTGACTGAATGATGGAGTGATGGCAAGAACGGTTGATGGAAGGAGGGGCATAAGGATAGCTGGATGGAATGATGGGTCAAGGTATTGAGGGGTAGTTCATTTTATTATTACCTATTATTCATTTCATTTAGACATTGGCGAAAGAGCCCTATTTCTAAATTAATACAGCTTGGTGCTAATTCTATTGAGCAGGATGTTTAACCTTGCAGTAAGTTAGACCGCTTGTCAAGTGGAACAACTTGGCTGGACTCCCAGGAACGTCTTGATGGGGCCGTCACAGTGTCCTTGAGGAAGTCATTCAATGAACACCGCATCACTTGGAAGTAAGACTGCTTGAGATCGTTGGCTAAATAACTCTGAACCTAAACATAACTCTTAATGCACAATGAGAGAAACACAATGACATACAAGTAGGAGATATAATATTATATATTGATCCCACTGGGAGATTTTAGAAGTATTCAGCTGGTGATGGAGCACCATATAGTCAAAAGGATTTGCATCCATTTCTCCCGACACATCTAAAGCCTGATTGCAACTAGCAAATAAAATCTACCGAGGTGCTTTCAACCATTTACTTGAGCAAAATATTTCACTACTAATCGTTCAGATATGTAGCATGTTTTGTCCTACTTTTTATTTGTATTTTGACATGCTAGGATGCTTTTTTTCTTTGCTTCTTGAAGGCAACTAAGGAACATGCTGGGTCCCTTAAGCCCCATACCCGGGTCCCTTAAGTCCTATACCCGGGTCCCTTAATCCCCCGTACCCGGGTCCCTTGAGCCCCATACCCGGGCCCCTTAAATCCTGTACCCGGGTCCCTTAAGCCCTATACCCCCGGCCCCTTAAGCCCACATGACCGGGTCCCTTAAGTCCTATACCCGGGTCCATTAAGCCCCTATACCCAGGTCCCTTAAGCCCTATACCCCCGGTCCCTTAAACCCATATACCCGGGTCCCTTAAGTCCTGTACCCGGGTCCCTTAAGCGTTATACCCGGGCCCCTTAAGCCCAATATACGGGTCCCTTAAGCCCTATACCCGGGAACCTTAAGCCCTATACCCGGACCAAGAAGTCCTTCTACACTTTAGACGAACGTCAGGGGACGACTGCATAGATCCTGGGCCGGAAACCAAAACCTTATGGAGCAAAGCTATGCCTTGTTTCCGGTTTAGTTTGAGATATTCTACCCGAAGAGAAATGGATTCATGCAAATAAACTAAGGTTTCAGAAGGGGATTTTAATCAGCGTATTCTTACAGAGGCTACTCTGCACACTGTGGATTTCAAACCTTTACAGACACTATTTTACAGTTACATTTCTGTTACACACTTATACATCTCCACTTCTAGCGACATGATCAGTCGAAACCATTGTGAAGCAAAAGACCACCGCCCTGTTTCCCAGATTAGTGTCATCTGCTGTTGGACTACTTAAGCACTTAATCACCCCAAAATCTTACGATTTACTTTATTATTAGTCAGTGTACGACTATGCTGAGGAAAGACTCTATAGTACTCTCCGATTACATAGAAACGATGCTTTGCTTGTGTTACTGACAACACAGATGCCATCACACATATTTATATGTTAGACATTTGGTGGTAAATTTATGATTTTAAACTCCAATGAAAAACACATAAAGCCTTGAGTTAATTGGCCTACAGATGTATAAAACCTACAAACATACTTTCCCATCACACTTGAGAGCCAGACATCCACTTGTAATTACTAGTTTATCATTTATAGCTATATTGACTAGATTATAACGATAGCCAATAAAATATGCACAACAATATTTATGCTCCTGTTAGCTACATAAAGCTATGGGAGCCAACTTGCAGCTTTAGGTTTATTTCACGTATTCAATGTAAGCCAAATATTTTGAATAAAGAAAGAATAAAAACACATAAATCATGAGTTAATCGGCCAACAGATACATAAAAACGTATATCCTCTCCCATCACATTTGATAGTCAGAAGTCCACCCGTAATGACTAGTTTATGATAATAATAATAATAATAATAATAATAATAATAATAATAATAATAATAATAATAATAATAATAATAATAATAATAATAATAATAATAATAGTTTAAAAAGGAAAATCACCCTAGCCATCTGTGTATTGAAAGCCCAAAATGAAGAACAACCTTCCTCTTACCTCTATTCACCACCAACCCCTTCCATCCCTCACACACACCGTCATCACAATCTCCACAATCCTTCACAACCCCATTCACATTTCCTAAGAGAGAAACATGTTAACAATTAACAAAACAAACCCAGGGGAAGAAGAGAGGCTGAAACACCAATAACCAAATACATCAAAGCTACAAAGTAAGAATGCTTCTTCTGTTGTATCCCTGCCTATACAAAATCAACTTCATAGTTTGCGGTTCAGTAGAGGCAAAGTGCCTGATCACCCATACCCCCACTCTCTCACACACACAAACCCACACACACACCCACACAAACACACACATTCACACACACACACACACACACACACACACACACACACACACACACACACACACACACACACACACACACACACACACAGACACACACACACACACACACACACACACACACATACACACACACACACACACACACACACACACACACACACACACACACACACACACACACACACACACACAGACACACACACAAACACACACACACACACACACACAAATAAACCCAGCCCTGCGCTTCTCTCTGGCTGTAAACCAGGCCGTGTAATGAAGGCTATAAATCAGCACCTCGGACAGCAGCCTGCAGCCCGGAGCTGACTCCTCTTCCCCAGCCTGCGTACCTGGGCTCACTGGGGGAGGGAAGCACCATGGAGAGCACTGTGGAGCAGACAGCCCCGGACCAGAGCCCTGGGTGTCTGCCCTGCATAGTACTGGGGAACACACACGCACACGCACACGCACACGCACACGCACACGCACACGCACACACACACACACACACACACACACAGCTGGGGCGGCATCTATCTGTTCATACCTTCCCGACGTTTCACTGGGGTATCACTGGGGTATCACTGGGGTATAGGGTATGTAAATGTATTTGTAAAAAGAAGGGACAAGGTCACACAATCTTAAATGATGTGCCCTCTCTATAGATCCAAACAGCGTTAAGAAATAACACTATGGTTCAGGCTAGGCTTCAGCCATCACTGCACATAAACGTATGGAACTATGCAGAGGCATACACATGAGCACAAAATTCATAAAAGTCCTGATTCAGGAACACACACATTTGCATGTGCACTCATATGCACACACGCATTTGCATGGCCAGGGATGTGAGCTTGCTTAAGCAGGTCAAGCGTCATTCGAACCTCTCGCCAACCACCTCACACTTTCTTTTTTGTTTTTTTAACTAAAGGCTTGTCTGCTGGGCCCGTTGTGATTCCCCAGCCTAAAAAGATGCCCGCATTAAGTTAAATATTCATGTCCCCCGCTCAGGTCTATTTTTGTCATGAAGCGCTTGCAGGCAGCGGCATCGCCGTGACGACTCCGTCATACGCAACCTGTTAAGCCCCCGGTGAGGGTCCCTGCACTGGGGGAGCACAGAGAGGAAAGAGCACAGAGAGCCCCACACCACTGCACCGACACCACACCATACAAGCCCAGTCTAATAGAGACGTGGAGGAAGGAAAGGAAAATGTCCATGCAGTTTGCGGCAAGCAGAGAGGGAGAGAGAGAGAGAGAGAGAGAGAGAGAGAGATAACCAGATGGAGAGAAAAATAAATAGCAGCAGAGCAAGAGAGAGGAACGAGAGAAAGAGCTAGATCAAGAGAGAGGGAAGAACGAGAGAGACAGAGCCGGAACAAGAGAGAGAGGAACGAGAGGGACAGAGCCAGAACGAGAGAGAGAGGAACGAGAGAGAGAGAGAGACAGATCAAGAGAGAAAGAGGATAGAGAGAGAGCCGAACAAGAGGGAGAGGAACGAGAGAGAGAGCCAGAACGAGAGAGAGAGAGGAACGAGAGAGAGAGAGACAGATCAAGAGAGAAAAAGGAAAGAGAGAGAGAGCTGAACAAGAGAGAGAGGAACGAGAGAGAGAGCCAGAACGAGAGAGAGAGAGAGGAACGAGAGAGAGAGAGAGAGAGAGCCAGATCGAGAGAGAGAGTGACAAGAGAGAGAGCCAGATCGAGAGAGAGAGCCAGATCGAGAGAGGGAAGCAAGAAAGACAAGAGCGCAGATTAAAAGATCTTGCGTAGATGGAGCCCTCGCCGGAGAATGATACACGGTAAAACCATCGGTGTCGCAACGCATACAGGTCGACGCGGGCGGCGAGGGATTGTAGGGAGCCCCCTGAAGGATGGGCTCAGACCTACATATGCTTTGGTGTAGGCCACGGCCAAGGGACGGGTGTTAAAAGCCCAAGTCAGTCCGTCCGTCAGACAATCTGTCGGGTGGTATATGCTTCGGGGGGGGGGCAGCAGCAGCATCGACCTGTCTCCTGGGTCCCAATGGGGACATGGCTTGACGGCACGGCGCTGATGCAATAACCATAAAAGCAGTAGCTAAAAGGTGGATGTCACATGACACCTAGAACGATTTGAAAAGAAACAGCCACAACCTCAGGTGTATACACTGTGAGCTGCTGTGATCTGATGAGTGGGGACCAAGGACAGGGCTCGTGTTAGCCAAGCTGGGTGTGACAGGATAAGCAATACATGCTTGTTGTTCAATAATTGAAAATCATAGCGTGCATGTATGTATTCGATGTGTGTGTGTGTGCGTGTGTGTGTGTGTGTGTGTGTGTGTGTGTGTGTGTGTGTGTGTGTGTGTGTGTGTGTGTGTGTGTGTGTGTGTGTGTGCGTGTGTGTGTGTCTTTGTGTGTGCGTGTGTGTGTAAAGGCTAGAACGCCCTTACGCTCACCCATGCATCGATGGAGAAAGCCCATTACTATTCCTGTCACAGCAGCCTTGCAGTAGGAACAGCAGCAGCGCCCCGCACCAGTAGCATCAGGCAGGCAGGCATGCAACGCACACACGCGCGCACTAGACACACAGGCACACACATTCAAATCCCTCTCATGTATGTCTGTCCTTTAAGCCCAAAGGTGCTCAAACTTGAGCCGAGTGCTCATCTGTTCCTTTGTAGAGTGTTTCGCCTCGCTCTCCGTGTTTCTACATCTCTCCCCTGATGTTCTGTTCTGGCACGGTCGTTTTTGAAGCCCAGTCGCACGTACCGGTTACCTGTTTGTGATTATGTAGATTGTATGCGCGCAACTGCTCTCTTCCGTCCGCTTGCAAAAAGCCCCTCCGCATCGCAAGCTTTAATCCAAGCTCACCTGTGTGTGTGTGTGTGTGTGTGTGTGTGTGTGTGTGTGTGTGTGTGTGTGTGTGTGTGTGTGTGTGTGTGTGTGTGTGTGTGTGTGTGTGTGTGTACGGTTTGTGTGTGTGTGTGCGTGTGCGAGTGTATTTATTGAGTTTGCGTACATTTGTAAAATTGCATGTATATCACCCTCCCCCCTTCCCTCGAACAACGCACGCCCGCACATGCACCCACCCCTCATCACTCACCCTGGTTCTGGGCTCCCCCATCCCCCTCCTCCGTATCGGTCAGGTTGTTCAGCATCCTGCCGTCGTGCGCTTTCTCTCTCTCTCTCTCTCTCTCTCTCTCTCTCTCTCTCTCTGTCGCCCGCTCGCAGAGCCGCGACAGGGATGCAGGAGTCTGAGGCGGCGGTGGTGGTGCTGGTGACGACCGTGCACCTCAGTGGGGACGGCGGAGAACCAGCTTCAGACCGAAAAAAACCTGTCTCCTCCTCCCCCCCCTCGTCGGATGGTTCTCTCTCCTTCTCTCTCCTTCTCTCGCTCTGCTCTGCAGATTCGCCGGGCTTCTCCTCTGCGCTGCTCGCACCGAGCTGGTTGCGATTGCAACCGGCGCTTGACAGCAGATCCAGAAAGCAGGAAAAGGCGGGGGAGAAAATAAAATAGTAGCAAAGGCGGTGGTAGGGAAGGGGGAAGGAAGGGAAGTAAACGGAAGAGGAAAAAAAAAAGATAGCCCGAGCGCCTCTGCTCCTCCTGACCGGCCGTAGGATGCACCTCGAGCAGCCACGGAGGAAGAGAAGAGACTACACGAGAGAGAAGGCTTTTTTTTGCTCCCCTCCTCTTCGTAGATTCTCCTCCTCTCTACGTCTCCTCTTCGCTGGCTTGTGAGCGTGATTCACTCCCTCTCTCTCTCTCTCTCTCTCTCTCTCTCTCTCTCTCTCTCTCTCTCTCTCTCTCTCTCTCTCTCTCTCTCTCTCTTGCTCTCCCTCTCTTTGACTCCCCCCTCCTCTCGTTCACTCTCATCTATATCTCTCTCCCTATCTCTATCTATTTTCAGTCGGAGGAGCGAAGAGAGAAGGAAACTGCATGAGTTTTGTGGATGATGGAATGCCTCAAAGCAGAGGCTCACATCTCTCCCATCCTTTCCCCCTTTGCTCCTTCCCTCCTACTCCCCCCTTCTTAACCCCCCACTCCTTGTTGCTGATCTTGATATCACCCACTCACTCATGCCACATACAAAACACACGCAAAAACCATTGAGCCCTGTCCAAGCAATGGTCTGCCCAATCAGGAGCAGCCAAATTGTAATCAAAAGGTAAGGTTATTCTCTCTCTCTCTCTCTCTCTCTCTCTCTCTCTCTCTCTCTCTCTCTCTCTCTCTCTCTCTCTCTCTCTCTCTCTCTCTCTCTCTCTCTCTTTCTCTCTCTCTCTCTCTGGAAGGCAGGTATGAATGGGGTGATGCTGGATGAATAAGCAGCCAGTTGTTCTAGCTCTGCTCTAATGTCCCCCAACCACAGATGTGCTGCACAGAACCTTGCCAACCTCTTGTCGGCATGGTAATAAGCCAGCAGCCAGGCTTGGAACGCGTCACTGTCTGATGCAAAGCAAAAATTGCATGATTCTGTTTCATGGCAGGACATTCTTTGGTGACAGACGATCTACAAACATTCCCGTGCTGTTCAAACAAATCTTGTGATATATTGGGGCACAGGTCACCACAAGAGAATTCCACAAAGTATGCTCAAACACACAATGGTATGCTCAAATACACACACACACACAGATAACAAGTTCAACTCATGCATAAAGTCATAACACAAAACCACAGGGACTCGTACTCATGTTGGCAATTAGGGACAGATAAGTGATTTTGTTCTCTTTCCTCCCATCAACACTCCACGCAAGAAGCACTGTGGAACCTGCATTGGATGCACGGCGCGAGACCCCATCGTCGCAAACCACCCCGCCCTTTTCTCCTCCTGGGAACAAGTCACTGTACCATGCGCAGAAATGGGTGTGAAAAATACTAATAAAACGGCGTACGCTATGTGTTTTGGTGTAGTGTGGTTTGGTGTGGTGTGGAGTGTCATCACTGGCGCGGTGATGAACAATTTCAATACAATTTTCAATACAACACTCGTATATCGACAGGGCTAGAGGTGGACACCTTCACAATGAAACCAGCATCACAAACATTGGATGTTTGAGACGCGCTCCATCTGACACATGTTTAAGGTGATGCTGGGGTGACATAACGGACCATGGCGGCCAGGTGTACGTAACGGTGATCGTAACGGCTAGCATTGTTGTCTGACGATATTGGGAGCAAGCATGGAGACGCTATGCTTCTAGTGGTTGTCTAGTGTTTGTCCATAATTCTGGTTTTCCATTACCTCATTCCACTCCTAACAAAGCATATTCACAGTAATGGTTGGTCGCTGGTGGTCAGTTTCTGCTTGTGGATGTGATATGGATCCAACATTAGTGAATGATTCCCTACAGATAGCTACTTGGAAATGTATCCAGCTATGCTCTAATTCCTTAGCAATGTCTTAATACCAGTCAAGTAACCATTGATTCATAATTTGGTCTTAAAATTGATATTCAATTTGTATCTGAACCTTTCATTGATGAATAAATTAATCAATGATCGATAAAAAGCATCTTTGATCATTTGTGTCAAAATAAAAATGACATACTAATCACATAACTGATGGTTATTTTTTGTCTGGTTATTTGTTGTAATTAGAATATAATTAACCATAAATAAAATATGTATTTATTAAATGTATTTATTATCATATATAACGCCACTTTGTATGCAATTATATTAAGGCTTCACAGTAATTCTAGATTAATTTCACATTTGCACGGCACCATTATCAACAGGAAATGGATTATAATTCAAACAAGGAATGGTGAAGGGTCTGGACACCAATCTGCACCCCTACAGCAATGGGAAAAATAGTAAATGGGGAATTTAGAAATCAGTTTTTCTCTATACGTCTGAGGGCCAATCCCAGGGCTGGTTTTCAAAGCGTAGGTGATCCCTGGACTGCTGCTAGTTTTCGTAGCCTATAGGGGCTGTAGGAGCCCCCCTCATTACCCAGAGGTTGACCGTTCCACCCTGGGTACACCCATGTGTGTCCATGAGCTGCCATGTGTATGTTTCCTCCTTCCCCAAGGTCTCCTAGAGCAGGATTAAGCAGTACTAAGTATGGCGGTTGAGACAGAACACAGCAGCGTGTTCTGTTCACGCGGGCAGCAAGGCTATGATCCGGAGCACTGGCTCGGTTATTGGATTAGACAGAAGTGGTACAACCATCAGCCACGGCCAAAAGTCACTTGTTGGCCACAATTTTGAGATTAGTAGACACAAGTAGATCTTGCGTTAGGCACGAGTAACAGTTCCAGTTTACATGGGTGTGTTATGGCTGTCCACGTGGGTGCACAACTATATGTCTGCATGTGTACTTCCAAATAAATGTCAATGCTTGTTAATAAATGATTTGTGTTTATGTTTATTTGTTTACTACTGCGACGAATACAGTATAAGGTATCAGACCCTTGGGCAGTGGTGGGATCCAATCGATAGAAGGACTTGTTGGAAATCTACTGATACCAGGTCGAGTATCAGCACAGGGCTTTAGAGCGGGAAGAGAGCGAGATAAAGAGAACATGAGAGTGAGAGAGCTAGGGCCAGTGTGTGAGTAAGAGCCAGAGATAGAGCCAGAGTGAGAGAGCTAGGGCCAGTGTGTGAGTAAGAGCCAGAGATAGAGCCAGAGTGAGAGAGCTAGGGCCAGTGTGTGAGTAAGAGCCAGAGATAGAGCCAGAGTGAGAGAGCTAGGGCCAGTGTGTGAGTAAGAGCCAGAGATAGAGCCAGAGTGAGAGAGCTGGGGCCAGTGTGTGAGTAAGAGCCAGAGATAGAGCCAGAGTGAGAGAGCTAGGGCCAGTGTGTGAGTAAGAGCCAGAGCTAGAGCCAGAGTGAGAGAGCTAGGGCCAGTGTGTGAGTAAGAGCCAGAGCTAGAGCCAGAGTGAGAGAGCTAGGGCCAGTGTGTGAGTAAGAGCCAGAGCTAGAGCCAGAGTGAGAGAGCTAGGGCCAGTGTGTGAGTAAGAGCCAGAGATAGAGCCAGAGTGAGAGAGCTAGGGCCAGTGTGTGAGTAAGAGCCAGAGCTAGAGCCAGAGTGAGAGAGCTAGGGCCAGTGTGTGAGTAAGAGCCAGAGCTAGAGCCAGAGTGAGAGAGCTAGGGCCAGTGTGTGAGTAAGAGCCAGAGCTAGAGCCGGAGCTAGAGTCAGAGCAAGAGCCACAGCCAGATCCAGATCGAGCGTGAGAGCAAGAGCGAGAGCGAGGGAGACCTTAGTACACGAAGGAGCTGAACGCTGAATGCAATCATGGTTGATTTAGATATTCTCCTTTGGTGAAGGGTGTTGTGTGTTTGTGTATGATGGATGTGTATGTGCAGATGTGTCTTGATGCTGCTTGTGGGGTCGCACATTGGTATCCAATTACATGTGCTTTTGATATCCCATCTGCCATTTCACTCTGCTTTCGTTCATTACCAGGACAAAAATTAAAAAGCAGAAGTAGAGTGACTGAACCGGGAGTGGTAACATTGTACTAAAGAGGTCTGACCCGGGATCAGCTGCTCAAGACCTAGCTAAATGAACAAAGACACTGCTACACGTATACAGTACACTCAAAAATACTTTGGATATTGAAATGATCAATTTGATCACGGCCCTGAGTCGGGCCTGTCGAACTTCTGAGACCATGTGACAGCATTGAAAAATACATTCTCAGCGCAGACAAGCTACATATAGGGGTGTACGGTATAAATGGTATAAAAAGAACATCGGTGTGAATTTGCGATTTTGACGATACCGTGAGACCGGCGTGTCCGGTAGTTGTCTGTAACGCGTTATAAAGTAAGTAACGAGTAAATACAGTTACATAACACATTTTTCATGTAAAAAGTAAAGTTTTGCATAACAATTGAAGATATGGTAATGAAACGTAGTTCCTTTTTCAATTCCGCGCAACTTTACTTTTCCCAGGGACAGATTTGACAGCGATACTGCCTTCTCAGGCAGTATGCTATTGTGCAATCACACAGTGATTTAGTGATGGATTCAATGATTACTTTCCTTGATTCAGTTTGCGTCGGTCAGTTCGCCAAGAAGAATCGTTCAGAATCGTTCGTTAGTTTCGTTCAGTCGAGTTTCCGGTAGCGGTGAATCGAATCATGGAATGCACGGTTCTCAGCTGAGTCAGTCAGACTAAACAACTTTAACCAAACGCAGTGGGATTGGGGGGAGGGGGGGGGTTATAGTTGATGATTGGATGTTTAACATATGAGAAAGATAATAGACTTGATTTAGCAATGTTGGTGGGGTTCCCAGGTGGAGAACGAACCATGAAAGAACGAGACAGTTTGAGGAGACATTCAAATATTTGATAAATCTGGCATGACACAGACAGTACAAAGACAGCATGCATTTACCATTTCACTGATATTGAATCGTATTATCGTACGCTCGCTCACTAAGCCTCTTTGCTCTTCCACTCATAGTCAGTGAACAAACAGCGAGGCAGCGAGTCAGCGACTAGAGGTTCTGGGGGGAGTCGAGTCTGAGAACGAACGAGACGAACGAGAGAGAAGAATCAGTTCGGTTCGTTCTTGTTAAAGATTTGTTCATTCAAACTGATTTGGTCGCAAACAACCCATCACTAGCCTGCTTGCGCAATAGTCCCTTCCCAAGCTCTCATTCCACACCGTACAAGATAGACGCTGGTAGCGTTATGCTGTCTCTGCATCTCAGACAACGGTCTCTTTAAATATAATAGAAATCGGCCCACAGGTGGTCTTCCGGGAGATTCACGGAAGGACACATTTTTTAAGTTAATTAACATCCTGTCGATACATTGGAAATTGTAAGCGATTTATGCATGTTAAAGTCCTACACACGTTCCTTTAGAGGAAAACCATTATCACGCCCAACAAGCCCAAAGTTAAAAAACGTACAATAGCATATAAATATGAACTCAAATTGACCTTGAGGATAAAAGGTGCAACGTTTTGGATTATAAGTAGTTCAAATTTTTATTTTAATTATCAGAATGTGAAGAAACAACAGTTGTACCAAAGACGTCAATGTATTTTGTTGAGATATTTACTTTTAAGATACCAGTTAGCTCTGCTAGCTGCGGCCCGTACCGTTTTCTAATATCCCTGTGGACCTCACGAGGTCAACGTCACTGCAGTCCAGTCTGCTTAGGGTAAAACATTATAAGATAAACAATAAGCGCATTAGGGTAGCAGCAGGATGCATATCAACCTTTAGTCAATTGCAGAATAGAAAATAAATGATACAAGTATGACCAAAGATTTAACAATGGTGTTGCTTTTCCACCGCTGAAAAAGCTCTTTGAGAGTACCGGATATACTCTCTCAAATCATAATCTGTTGTTGCTTATTACTAGAACTGTTGTATAAAATGCAAGATCACACTCAAGGTTGTGCTGTTGTACAAAATAGCAGCAGGGCTTTGATTATCTTCGGCACTCAGCCTACGGCCTCATATACCTACGACCGAATCACAGCCTTGCTGATATTCAGTACAACATGATATTGTGTGATATTGCTTAATTTTCAATATAATCAGATCTGCATGCCTCATCTTAAAATCGGCACTCAACAACCCCTCTCAACAAAGCCTCCCATACAGAAGAGCTCGCTGAGTGATGCTCAGTTCGCGTCACACATTTGCAGAGCCAGTTAGAGTGGACAGAACTGGGGCTGGGGGTGGGGTTCAGTCTTACACATTGAGAATTTAAGGGACCGATCTACTTTGGTAAACGGGCTCGCTCCGCTTCCTTCCATTTGATGAGCGAGATTGTTCCGTGCCTTGTGCCAGAAGAAAATATTTCCTGAAATTTTTAGAAAGCAGCACAGCCAAAGCAAGCTGTACCATAGGAGAAAATTTGGAAAAGTGGCCAATGAAAAATTTTGTAGCCTTTAAGCAAATGTGTTCCTATGAAATTCCTGTTTTAGATGATTCATGCAGAATACAACAAAGTAGGTTAGAAAACTGTAGATAATCCTCAGGAAGCTGTGCAAGCAACAGATCAGAAGACCTCCATCCTGAAAGGTTGATATACTATATATATATATATATATATATATATATATATATATATATAAATATATATACTATATGTATACATATGCATTTTCCTCAGTGAAGTAGAGATGGAGGAGCCAAGAGGAACGGCAGATGGCATAGCTTGATAAAGTGAGTATGAAGGCTAGAGGGCAAGCAGTGTCATACATAAAAACACAATACAATAGAGTATAAATAGAGTGGCTCTTCCTGTTCTCCAGTCTGCCACTGCACGCTTCACTTCCTTTCGTGTACAGATCTACATTGGTGATGAACTCCTAGGATGCAGGAACACTATTCCAATTGCTAACTTGCATTCCAGCGCAGATGTTTTTTGACACTTGGTTGTCTAACACTTACATTTTTGTAGTTGCTCTGATAGTGATTGGATGCTTTTGATTGTTCTCCTCCTCACTCAGTCCCTTTAGGTAAAAGTGTCTGCTGACCGACTAAATGTAAATATATAAGCTTGAGGAGTGGATGAGGGAATATGGACATATATCACACATTATTTAGGAGCTGGCCAATAATTGTGGGGTTTTGAATCTAAAAATGTTAGGGTTAGCCACTTAATAATTCAAAGCAAAGGCTCTTCTGTATGAAAACACCCCGGCAGTGAGTGCATTCATGTCGGACCGAATGTATCAAGAGATTTGTAGTTTGCACAATGGTTAGTGTTTGCTATTTGGAAGAATGTGTTGCCGGGTTTTAAAATGGTCAGATTATGAAAATACAAGCCTATCGGCACAGATATAGAGGTAATTTAACAAGCATGTTTAAATAATGCATTTCAATTCGGGGTCTGAGCCTTTTCTTTCTGATAAAATATGCAAACGTTGAATTGGCGTAAACTGATGGGACATGGATCCCCTGCTACTACAAATACAATGAGTGTGGTTGGTATTAAGTGCAAAACTAAACCACTTCTCTTGATGAGTCGAGCTCCAGGGGTATTCCCCAGGGTCTAACTATGTCTCCTCCTTGCTGTAAATCGGACCAATCTTTGCTCACAGGAATGGGCTCATATCTCTGCATTCGCAAAGCCTCACAAACACTCAGGTGCCACGCAAACACTGAAAGGATCTATCTACTTTACAACCCCGCCACTCCCCCCCCCCCCCCCCAACCGAAAATGAGTTAGCAACGACCGTAAAATACAGGCTTGATTTGTATGCATTCCCGGTCGGCCGGGACCGAGTAAATTACACCAGCTAACGTCATTTAGAACGTCGCTCCTCTCCTAGAGGGAGCGATCTATGGTGGAGCGCAATACCATAATACATGTTGATGTTCAGTCTGGCCTCCTGCTCTGCTAGGTCGGTTCAGCTGCCACCACTGCCGCCAGAATTGTGAATCTGTCTCTTTGAACTGCCTGGATATTAAAAATGTATCCATCAGAAACAAACCTTTTGCCGCCTATTATCCATTCTCGTCTGCAATTGAGGAATTATTAAACCAGAAAAAATAAATAAAAAAAGTCAAAATGGAAGAGGGTGTCTTGCTGTAATCACAGAATGCTAGGAGAACCATGGCTGGATAGATAGTGTCGCAAAACACCTGGTCAATAAAAATAGCTGCCACAAAGACCTCAGCCAACCTGCTCATTGGCAAGTGGTAATGTGATGAAATGCTGAACAGCTGGAAAGAAGTGCCAGTTACTGATGAAACTCAGAGGTCTATGCTTGCTAAACATTTCCTTTAGAATGCTCTTGGACGTGTATAAAGTGCTGTATAATGATCACTGACTATTGCATAGCCTTATTTTACTCCCAGTCATGATGACCAACTACAACATCTGTGTAACAAGGGGGCACATCATTGTGTCCCTGAGTCGGCACAGGTTAGTGTTGGGCGGTGTTGTTAAGCCGTCCGCAGGCGGCTTTCTCAAACAATTCAACTCAAAACAGCCTGGTCAGCCGCGACAAACCAGTGCACCACACGGTCAAACCTCAACCCCCAACGCCCATCTCCCACGTCTGACAGGGGCTTTGATGATGGCGAGATGGGCACGAGTAGATGTGAGGGGCAGATTCTTGTTGTCTCGACAGGAAGTGCGAGGGGATCAAAGCAGGCCAGCAATGCTTCGAACTCAGCAGGCTTGCGCTTTTGTTTGCTCTTTTTTCTTTCTTATCTGATAGGGTTTCCGAGCCAATCCCAAAATGTTGTCTTTATAATCGCCTAATCCCTCCTCAGCAGCCGCTGGCTTGTGGAGGGAGAGGGAGAAAAAGATAACCACTGACATCGTTGATGTGGATACTGGGGGATTTGTAACTGCGTGTTTGTATGTCCACACAAGTATGGGCATTGTGTGTGTGTGTGTGTGTGTGTGTGTGTGCGTGTGTTCATGTATGCCTGTGTGCATGCATGTCTCTGGAGGAAGGGGAGAGTGTGATGTGTGAGTGCAGTAAGTGAGGGGAGGTAGACGGCGCTGACATCCCCACACGTTAAAGGTGAACCTGACAGAACTATTGAGCTGTGGCGGCAGCAGGCAGTCCTCTCACAAGGAAATGTTACAGATGAAGATGTTAGAGAGAAAAGGCAGCGGTGAGGTGCATCTTGTATGGGAGAGAAATGTTGGTGGATAAGGGGCCTTGTGATAGGTGGAGAGATAGTGCGGGTTACTCAGTGTGTGTGTGTGTGTGTGTGTGTGTGTGTGTGTGTGTGTGTGTGTGCGTGCGTGCGTGCGTGCGTGCGTGCGTGCGTGTGTGTGTTTGTGTGTATTTGCTTTAAAGACAAAGTCGGAATTTCTCTCAACCATTTTTTATCCCTTCAATCAACACCAAGTAAATTCAAAACCAACCCTTCCTAATTCCACGTTTTAATTTCAGCTGTGGGAAAGAAGCAGTGCATGACTTATTTTACAGTCTTAATCTTTAATTTTTGCCTCTTAAGAAATGAGAGCGGCAAGAGTGAGACATGACAGAGAAAAAGAGACAAAGAGAGAGAGAGACAGCAAGAGAAAGAGAGAGAGAGAGAGAGTGAGAGAGAGATACAGCGAGAGAAAGAGAGAGAGAGAGAGAGAGAGAGAGAGTGAGAGAGAGTGAAATAGTGAGAGAGAGAGAGAGAGAGAGAGAGAGAGAGAGAGAGAGAGAGAGAGAGAGAGAGAGAGAGAGAGACAGAGACAGAGACAGAGACAGAGACACAGACAGACAGAGAGAGAGACAGAGACAGAGACACAGACAGAGACAGAGAGAGCCACTTGAGCCTCAACGACAGAAGGAACTAATGAGGGCTCATTTGCGTATGTGGTTCAATATCTGGACTACCCAGAACCACTGAAACAAGGTCTGCTCGCGCGCAAGAGAACCCAGCAAATAATTGGGGCCTCCTCATCCCCACAATCTCTGGGGTTTCTTTGTAATACATTCTACCTCTTTCACAGTGTTGTTCCTCAATTCCATGCATGCAACTAGTATATTTGAAGTGGGTAATTTGAACCAAAAAACACAATTTGTGATCCTTGTGCTAAAATCTGAATTGCTTGTAAATATACACAATCTTACGAGATACAATGTATCAACTCATTGTTGTTGTAGCAGTCTACCTTGGATGTAGCAGTTTGAAAGGTACATGTCACGAACATGGTGTGAGGACGGGGACAACCAAAATAGCCCTTTGTTGAGATGTTGCCCTTTACAATGTTTTTAACAACTGTGGTACTCAAGTTCAAGTCCCCTTCTCTAAAGGCCATTTTGAATGACGTTCTGAATCGGATACCACTACACGGGTCTCTGGAGAGGGATGTGGCAAACATACCACATGTCATTGATTTGGTTAAGCTTCCGTAGAAACTGAGCGGTTGAAAGTATATTAGGTTAAGCAGAAGACAGGCAGACATATTTGATCATTTATCAACACATAGAACAATGGCAAGTTAAAGTTGCAATCAAAACCTTTCGACTAGCTCATTGCTTTAATTGACCTTGATGCTGATCGCTAGTGATTTCAATAATGTCATGGCCCCGTTCTTTGTTTAGAAGAACGTACTGCAGGGGGCATGCCTCATCTCACTATTGACCCTCAAAAACCACTTCCACTCACCCACCCCCACAGCCCAGCTACGCACTGAGTTTGTGTCACACAGTTAGAGTGGCCAAAATACTGTTATTGATTATTCCAAAACAGGTGTTACTTTTGTTTTAAAAATGGCAGTATTGCTAATATGATCTTCACCATGGTAATTTATGCCATGTTATAACCGTCAATAAAATAAGACTGTAATTAAGACAAAAAAGGGATGTTTAATCCTATGTTTTCGGCAGTTGCTGCCAAACATTCCACTCTATTCCGAAGGCTGGGGTTGTTCTTTTCCTGACGTCAGAGTGCCATGTATTATACAATTTGACGTCATGAGGAAGGAAGCATGTATGTGCAGGTGTAGGTGAGTGTGGGAGAGGGTAAAGCTTCTCAGACACAAAAAAAAGTGCTTCTTGTACTTTAGTTGCAATTTTACAACATACTTGCTCCTGCACACTACACACTATTTCCTACATAAGACACTTAGTTAAAAAATGAAATCTCAGGGTACTATTGGGAAAAAATATCTATTCAAAATAAACATTGGGTGCTGCCATAAGGTTTCAAGGGTTACGGCACAATCATGCAAATATAGGTCCCTAGAATACCCAACATATCTTCACATTTCTAGATGCACTTCATGATGCAGCTGTACAGGACAGATCAGAGCAGCGCAGGTTTTTTGTTGTCTGGGATAATGTTAGTTTCCATTGGGCTGTTCTGGTCTGGAACTGGTTCACACACAATAAACAATTTGAAGTTGTATGCCTGGCCCATATCTCGCTATTTCTAAACCCTATAGAAGATTTTATTCTGCAGGCAATGGAACAGGCCTCCAGAGACATTGAGGTAAGGTCAATCTATGGATGGATTTGGCACACATGGCAAGGATCCATAAGCCCACCGACGCACAATTGCCTTGTTTTTCTGTGTTTACAGTAAAGTAGAGTATTTTTGGTATATGTTTGCTGAAACTGAATTTACTTCAATGAAAAGTACCGTACTGCAATCTAGTGCATTGAATATGAAAGATTGCAGTATTTTATATAGAGTAGAAGTTTATTCATATGATACAAGTGTGTATCATTTTGTCATCAGAGTGACATTTTCACAAAGGATTGTTAGGTTTCGATAGCAGAGTTTCAACTTGACATAGATATGAAAGGCATATTTCTCCTTGTTGTTTCTTATTTGCTTGAGTGTTGAGTTTTGAAACAATTAGCCAAGTTTGCAAAACGTGTTCAAGAAACGGGCATGACTATGGAAGCATATATGTAGCAAAATTCAAATCGTCGCAGAGTTACCTCTGCGACCTCCTCCAAGAATACACTCCCTCCCGCTCCCTCCGCTCAACCTCTGCTGGACTACTATGTATCCCCACATCACGACTCATTACGAATGGGTGCCCGGTCATTCAGCTGTTCAGCACCCAGGCTCTGGAACTCCCTCCCCCCACACATAAAACAGTCATACACCATTACAACCTTCAAGTCACAACTCACCTGTTCAAACTCGCACACAACGTCTAACTGATCACTGTCTTGATTGTTTGTTTGTTTTGTCTTGTTTTTGTTTTATTTATTTATTTATTATTATTATTTTTCCACAATGTGTTGTTTTAAACTATTTATGATAACTTTATGCTCTGTAAGGTGACCTTGGGTGTCTCGAAAGGCGCCCTTTAAATTAAATGTATTATTATTATTATTATTATTATTATTGCCGTGGAGATACCCTTGGAGACAATAGAAATTGACGTCCAGACGCTGATTGGCTGATACGTTTGCCACTTTGCATATTGACTTTTTGGATTCCTATTTGTATTCCTCTTTGGATTCCTATTTTGATTCCTCTTTGGATTCCTATTTTTATTCCTCTTTGGATTCCGTTTTGGATTCCGTTTTGGATTCCGTTTTGCGGATTGAAATGTCATTTGAATATCGCAACACACGGAGCGTGGCGAAGTGGATTGCAATCACGTGGACGCTATAGCTTTGCAATTTGAATAAAGGAACTCAAAAGAATTTGACAAAATGTTATTGTATTTTTATTGTTATAAGTTTTGCAAATGTAATTGAGGATTGCATTGTCACTTTGCATATTAAAATACACTTTGAATAACGTATTTACAAATTACATTATGAAATTGCATAATGCATTGTCAATTGCATAACGTAATTACTTATTGAATTGCAAATTGCAAATTGCATTGCCATTTGAATTTTGCTACATATATGCTTCCATATATGACCAACTATGTTCTGCTCCATTTACCCAATGTTGACATCGTCCCAGCCAAAGAGTATTGGTATTAATACCTCATTTATTGTCCAAAATAATCCATAATAATTATAATCAATAATCCATCATAATTCAAATCGGGTTTTGTTGTGGGTACAAAATGAATCTTGAAGAAAACTCGTCCTAAGCGAAAGCCCCGGCGAAATTATCGTCTGATTTGATGACTGATTTCAACGATCAATGATAGTAACCCACCACAAACAGTTCACAAGAAGTCACAAATATATAGTACTTAACTTTGCCCTTATCAGATAATGATTATTGGTGGCCAAGTGCCTCACTTTAGCGTCCTTCACCCATCCAGCCACAGCATATTGGTAGGCATCAGTGCTCTTGAACGCTTTCAAGATATCTCCACTGTATGGGGAGGGGTTGTGGACTAAATAAATATATATGTCATGAAGATTGATTTGAGGCAAGCATACTAATGGACTTAAAAAAAAACTAGGGATAACAAATAGGGATCGGAGCCTAAAATCGATAATATCTCTGTCTCTCTCTTACATTCAGATGAGCAGTGTGAAAACGTGACGTAGATGAACCGTATGAATACCAAGTTAGTATGAATCAATTAACTTGCATACAAAGCTTAGCCGGCCAAAACCCAAAACTAAGGTGTATTATCATCCCGTCAGAGAATATCAACAAAATACAACTTCATATATAAAGTATATTTTACACACATATAATTAGTATTTGAGGAACACCTTAAAATACCCCTCCCCCTGTCATCCGATGGCCTGCCTCGGCACAATCCCATATCATAAATACAGGAAGTGAATGCAGAGCGGACTTGGACTATAACGCAGGAAAACTCAGGTAGATGAAATGAATCACAGTTTGCACAACCTATTGATTATTGTTATAAGTGATAGTTATGGCTTGATATGTTTAGTGAGTATAATGCTAGCAATGTACAGATAGTTTAGTTCAGTTTAGCTTTTTTATTTCGAACATGTTCGAGTAATACAACAAAATAAACTGACAAACAAACGAAACCAATGAGAATAGTCAAAACAACAATAACAATAGTTAAAACAAAAGTAATAATGTGAATAGGATCACAGAAGGAATTAAAGTCCTAAACGATGCCAGACAGGCTTTCATGCCATGGCTTAGTCCATAGAGCCGTACAACAGATACAACCAGTGATGATCGCTTTGTCACATACTTGTACACCACAGTGTGTAGCGCATTTTGATACACAACATCCCTCATTCACATGTCAACAACGGTGCTTAAAAAGTTATCACAAAGTTGGCCTGGGTCGTAATCATGATGAAAACACTCCACCCCTTCTTCGCAGAACTGTCAACCTGAAACCTATTTTTGAAAATCCAAGCTTTCCAATTCACCAGCTGAAACTGTGAGGGGCACTCTTAATAGACCTATAATGAAACATCTGTAAACAATGAGATACAGGGCTGTTTGAACGATTTTCGGGAGTCTAATATCAATGAAATATTAAAGATCCCATGGCATGAAAATGTCACTTTATGAGGTTTTCTAACATTAATATGAGTTCCCCTAGCCTGCCTATGGTCCACCAGTAGCTAGAAATGGCGTAAGGTGTGAAACGAGCACTAGATCTGTTCCGCCTTTGAAAAATGAAAGCTCAGATGCTCCGATTTCGATTACCTCCCCTTCTCTGCTTTGCCCGCCCAGAGAATTTGGCTAGCCAATGAGAGAATGAGCTACCACTGTCGATGAGCTACAACTCATTGACAGCTACGACTGTCAATGAGCTATGACTGGGTTGACTGGGCTTATCTCTATATAAATCGCTATATAATCGCTATATAAATTCAATGCATTATTATTATTATTATTATTATTATTATCTCAGCCATGGTTGAGAAGGAATTGGGGGAAAGGAACTTTGGCCTTCACTCCCTGAAGTCCATGAACCGCGTAATGGAGGAGAAGGGATTGTTGCCCGCGATTGTCTCCCGCCAGAGCCCCGATGCCCGCTGCCCGCTTCCGAGACGGCGGTGCCTCAGCAGCGGGCAGCGGGAGTCCGGCGGGAGACAATCACAGACGGCGGGCAACAATCCCTTTCTCCTCCATGTCGTTGTTCAGTCTACTTCAGATTGATGTGGAAGAGACGTAGGAGAACCCGACGCAGTCGTCTGAGATTCATAGTATCGTCTGCAGGCGCACACAGCTTTTGGCCGTGATAATATTTGTATGATATAGATATCTATGCATAATAGGATATTATTTATAGAGCTCCAGGACTCCCGCCAGAGAACCCGGAGTGTTATAGAATATTAACAGCACATGGCCAAAAGCTGTGTGCGCCTCGCCATTGCGATAGAGACAATGTGCTACGGCCGTGCGAGCGCCACGTGTGTGTGTGTGCGTGTGTATGTGTGTGTGTGTATGTGTGTGTGTGTGTGTGTGTGTGTGTGTGTGTGTGTGTGTGTGTGTGTGTGTGTGTGTGTGTGTGTGTGTGTGTGTGTGTGTGTGAATACACACACTGTAACGCAAGTGTTGTACACCTCTTTGTTATTTTGATATCCGTTCTGCTGTTGGTGTTGTGCATAATACGTCGTCGTTTGTTGACACAGGGATTGCTCTCCGGCCATGCCAATCATGCTGCCTACCACACCAAGCAGACGCTCTTCCGCCATCCAGGACATTGGAATCAATAATGAACTGACTCCAGGATTCGAGAGGTTCAGCGACATCCCCCGATGAGATTACACGTGGTGAGAGCGCAAGCAAGCGGCAGACTTGCTAAAAACCGCCCATTAGCTCTTAGTGAGAGAAACTCTCTGTGAGACTATCCGTTTCTAGTGTTACACAACGTGGCACCACAGCCAATGAATGTATCCTTACAGTGTACACACCACTCAACATGGTCTACCTCCAGCAGGTCATTTACTCTGGCCGTGTCATGCTAAAGGCAGTCCCAGTCGTGCAACAAAATACTACAGGCATGCTTGATGACGACTTATAGACGACAATCCTACTTCCTGCTGCTGCCTAGCTCCTATACCCAATGGGTGTGAAGGAATGATTCTGAGAACCATCCTTGAAGATCTAGCTAAGCGCCAAGGCTCAGCAATGTCCTTTGAGGCGTATTGCAGCAGCAGGCATGCTACAACATCCATCATGCCCATAGTAGCCCAACTATCTATTCTGAAAAGGAAGTACCATCCTAAAGAAAAGGAAGTACCATCCTAAAGAACATACCTTTACCGACCTTCACAAAGGTGAGTTTCCTGCTCCTCATCGGGTCTGACAAAGCTCGCGCGATCACGCCAACCCAACCAGTATGCATGGGCCCAGAAGGTAGTCCCATAGCTGTGCATACACAACTGGGGTGGGATGTAATTGGACCCATCAACTTTCTCCATCATCCCCCCGAAGAGGATTCCTGTCTGCACTCATTATTCGCCAGTCCTCCCTCAGACCTGTATCAACACGTTGAGAGACTCTGGCAGTTGAATACATCCCCATACAGAATGAGACGGAGGCTCTGCAATCTAAGCAAGACATAACAGCCCTTACCCTGCTGGAGGAAACAGATTTGCTCATTTGCTCGCAAGTCTTTAGCTGCCAGAATGCGTGCACTCCACCTACTGCAGTGATGCCTTTTATTTATATCGGCCAACAGAACCACAGCAGATCTGTACTTGTCACAACCTACAAATAGGAGATCCAGAAGATTGAAGTGGCAGGATATGTTGGCTCCAGACAGAACCCGGCTGACCACATTATCGGGGGAAACCTTAAAATAGCGCAGCAAAACTGCTGGAACCAAGGTCCATCCTCCATGTACCTCTCTTCTGCCCGCTGGCCAGAGAGCAGAGATCACCCCCAGGAGGGCTCCGGAACCCAGTGTTCTGTGCCCACATAAGCACCAATGACGAGTCAAACAAAGCCTTGTACCAGAGACAGAGGACCTAATGCAAGCTACTTCCTTAGCCTTGACACAGGGCCGCCATGCTCCGCCTCTTCTGCATCGATTCCGAACTTTCCCTCCTCAAAGGATCGAGAATGAGAGCTTCCCGGCAGACCCAATCCCCTCTCCTCCGAGCTTGATACGAATGCAGGCCTTATCAGGGTCGGTTGTAGACTGCGTAACAACTCATTTCCGGTCAGAGAAATGCAGCTGTTTCGGTTTGCTTTATTTATTTATTCACAATGACATGAGGAGTCATCAGTATGGTGTCACAAGTGGCCAAGTTGACCAAGTAAGTGGTTCCTTTCTGCCTGAACTATACTTTGCCGGACACAAACATTGCCGCACTGCCGAGTGAGGGCAATTTCAGGTGAGATCTATTTATATGAAATCCAGAGGCCTCTTCATTTTAAGAATAAAACCGACGCTTTGTTTATGCAAGGTCAGGTTTTCAACATTTTTGGAACATACAAACAGGTCAGTGGAGGGTAAAACAAATGTGCTCATAGAAATGGGGAGAGAATGGAGCTTGGTCTCCCCCGCCCCTCCTCCTTCAAAGTAGTACAAGCTTACCTACACTCTCGTCACCAAACTCCATTACACACAAAAAAAATGCTGCCAAACTTCAGTAGCAAGAAGGGTGCTTGGGTGTTTGAATTGAATCTCACAGAAACCATCTCTTTTGTAGTGCTTCGGCTTTGAACCGTGAAGCATAAGAGATGTGCGTGGCCAAGCAAAGGTTAGCTCATTATGGTTATCGCATTAGGCGATTTGATGCCATGTTAACCTTTGTTTCTATTTCCACCCCGCGCTGCAACAGCGCTCCTATAGGCTACTCGGCACTACACTGACATTTTCATTCGTGGGGGGGGAGAAAAACAATTATAATTAATACATACTTAACCATTACTCAGAGAAGGAGGGAGTAACTCCTATAACTCCTATAACTCCTATAACCCTGAAGATTGTTGTTTAAGAATCTTAAGGACTAAAATGAAATTTTCTTGATCACACCATCTCCTATACATGGGAACATGGCCTGTGATGATCCAGGACCAGCTTCTCAAGCAGATTACGATATTTGCTAAGGACTAGCTCCTTAGGTCTTGGAAATGTCTCCAGGCGACTGGCTTTTGATGCATTGGTAGTATAAAGCCCAACACACACCGGCGGCGTACGGCGCGAGGCAAAACCTCACACTGGCGATGGCTAGACGTGCGCCAGCGCTCGTCGGCGTGACGTCCCGCGATTCTTCACGCCACTGTCCTATTGCATAGCGTCGGCGCCCCTGAAAAACAGCTTTTTTAAAGCTGTTACGTACATCCTGGCTTGTTTCAAGGTCCTGTACATGGAGATTGTTGATGCAGTAGTTTAATAATTCCACAATGCAAAAAGAATGAGCAATGACAGTAAATAAAGTGACTAAACCGTAAACAAAGTGACCAACAGTACATAAAGTGACTATGAAGTCAAGTGGCTATCACTGTAAGCACAAACAGAGGGTCATTGGCATCAGGGCCATATGTGTACTCATAAAGTAACTGGTATAACGCTATGATGGTAGATCTGCAGCTTTCAAAACATAAACTCAACGGCGCTTTAGCGTGACGCTTCCTATTGGTGCTAGGAGCGGAACTTAACGCATGTAAAATGCGCACCGTGGTGCTGCGGCGCCGTTGTCTGTTGGGCTTTAGGCTACGTTTACATGATGACGGTCTGAACAGAAGACGTAAAAGTGCCGTCGGGTCACTTTTTATTCCGCATTTAGACGAGCGTTTTCGGGAGGAAATCTGAGAGCATACGGTGACGCAAATGTGTGTGGACTTCGATTGGGTATGCATGTCAGGCAGCTAATTTCTTTCGATCTCCCGTAACTTACGCAATAGCGTTGTAGTGACACAAGTGACGTTACGCATCCCTGATTATGGGCGCACATGCACACTTGGAAACGGCATGGCAGCGAACCGGCTGTGTTCCGTACTGCAATCCCAACTGGAAGCAGCACGGACACGTTCCGACTGATG
Organism: Gadus chalcogrammus; assembly: GCF_026213295.1. Lineage (NCBI taxonomy): Eukaryota > Metazoa > Chordata > Actinopteri > Gadiformes > Gadidae > Gadus > Gadus chalcogrammus. The sequence goes on along the minus strand of NC_079412.1, from coordinate 5,040,977 downwards.
GCTCAAGACGTGCATAATTATAATAGGTCTATATGAATTGTAATAATGATTATGATTAGAATGATATTATTCACATATAATCAACCCCTACACATCAATATTATAACCCATTACATACGGTATGATTGCTAGATGTCATGGCAACGTCCGCTGGCGACACTGGACTTGCGAGGCCCCGACGCAGACTTCATTTCTTCTTTGCCACTGATTAGCTATTGATACCATAGATAGACTGTATAATATTACAATACCCTGTGAATTGCATGTGAGCTCATGAATATTCATGAGCAAAGGCAAACTGATTGGTTGTAGAAGTGTTCTGAGACACGGCTGCGAATCGGCAACTTTAAAAAATAGAAGAGGCAAGTATCGTAAAACCAAGAGCCGGTTTGGGGACGCTTCTGTGCTGTGCCGGTGCCGTATCCAGTGGAATAGCCTACATTGACTTTAATGGTTTCTATTATTTTCGGTGACTGGTTCGCTGCCGTGCTGCTTCCGTGCCGGTTCCGGTGGAAATTGGCCTTAGCACCATCAGTAAATGATAACTATACCATTAATCAATTTTAGTTAGTACATAAGTCAATGCTTATTACAACCTTAACAAATGTTAATGGATCGTTTATTCATCATTACAGGATGGGTGTTACCTGTATATTAATCTATTTACGTATTTATTATTCATGTACTGAACATGTGTCTCTGTAGAACAGTGTATGTCAAACACTTCTGACACAATAGGGATACAAAATCGGGAATAATGGCTTTTTATTCAAAACCTGACCTGATACTCCTAATAAAAGGATCATCACACCCCTCTGTCCTTCTTTTACTAAAGCATCCGTCAACTAGGGCTGTACGGTATGGACTAAAATGTATATCACGGTATGATTTGAGGAATAGACGGTAACGGTATTATATCACGGTATGTTAATTTTATCTTCTAATTTCGATATAAATGCCTCTGAAGGGGTAAAATACTGGAAAGGCAGCAAAACCGCATAAAAAAAGTAAAATCTTTTCTCAAGTTACTTCCATCTCTGAAAAACACTAATGTTTAATAGTATGGATTTGTTTCTCCACCTGCTTGCGGACCTTGCCGTATAGTTTTGGCATCTCAATTTGGCTGAAGTGTGTGCGGGCATGTAACGCGTACCTGGGATCGAGTGTTTTGACCATCTATTTAAAGCCCTTTCTATCGACATTTTGAAAGGGAACCATGTCCTTAGACAGGTAAACAGTGACAACGTTTGTCATCTCGTTCCACCACTGGCATTTTGTCGTAAGGACTGGCTTTCAAAATGCCTGCGGAAGCAATGTCTGATTGCAGAGACGGCTTCACGCTACCAGCGTCTGTCTCGTACGTTGTGGAATGAGAGCTCGTGAAGGGACTATTGCGCAAGCAAGCAGGAGCGCTTGCTGCGCACCTGCGTACTTGCGCAATAGCATACTGCCTGAGAAGGCAGTATCGCTGTCAATCTGTCCCTGGGAAAAGTAACGTGGTGCCGAATTGAAAAAGGAACTATGTTTCGTTACCATATTTTCAGTAGTTGCTCGTAACTTTACTTTTTACGTAAAAAAGTAGTTAGGGAACTGCATTAACGCATTACTTACTTTGTTACGCGTTACACACAACATTGTCTACCGGTCACACCGGTCCCGAGGTAACGTCAAAATCCATACCGTAGCGCAAATTCACACAGGTATACCTTCAGCACCGTTTATACCGTACACCCCTACCGTCAACCATATCATTTCTCTACATAACTAGTTGTACTGATTCTGCCAAAGAGCATTTGGCGTGACCGCACATTTGTGGAGGCACATTCATGCAAAATGCTGTTTGAATCGGCTCAGTGATTTTGACAAATGACAGATGTTTTAGTGAAGCCAGGAAAGTTATGTTATGATGGTTTGATCACCCTTGTTGGCATCGTCCTTTTAGTATACAACAGTGTTTCCCGTTAGATACCTAGACTCTGGCGGCCTGCCAATAGTTTCCCTATGAACGAAAACTGTTTGTACACATTGTAATAATGTTTTATCTGGATAGGGGGCAAGCACCAGTTTCTGTTCCAATAGACATTTTTTTCTCTTTGGATCATCCATGACTGAAACATGCCGGTAAGCCTCCACAGAATGTGAGTGTCATCTACGGTACTGAAAGGTGCCTGCGCGCATACTACTGTATGGTACTGAAATGTGCCTGTGCGCATACTGTGGTATGTAGGGTAAAGTGCGCAAATTATGCAAGTGCCTTCTTTGCCATATTTACAGCGACCCAGGGTAAATTCTGGATGAGTGAGGGGTAAGGAGGTCTTTGAGGTATTGCGGGGCGTTGCTGTAGATGCAAAGGTAGGTGACGAGGGCAATCTTGTACTGAATTCTTGAGGTTATTGGGAGCCAGTGGAGGTTCTGAAGAATGGGGGTGATGTGGTCGTATTTGCGGTCTTTCATCAGCGTTTGGGCAACGCAGTGCTGAATGAATTGAAGTTTCTGAAGGTGTTAATTGGGTATACTGATGAACAGGCTGTAAAACAGTAATCCAGCCTGGAGGAGATTAAGGCGTTAGGGGTGGGAATCGAGAACCGGTTCTTGTACAGAACCGGTGCCGGGTCAACCGATTCCTTGGAATCATTTGTAAGCCTGCTTAATGATTCCGCTTATCGGTTCCGGTCGCGACAAATGCGTCAGGACGTCACACACACGCTGCTTAGTTTTGGTTCAGAACGCAGCAAACATGGCGCGGCCGAGGAAGAAGCGTTCTAAAGCTTAGTTGTATTTCACGCAAATAGACGACAATATTGCCACTTGCAACAATTGTAAAGTTTCCATTTCATCAAAGGGGGGAACTACCTCCAATATGCTGAAACATTTGGCTACACAGCATGCAATTCATTTGCAGGAATGTCGCTTATTTATTTTGTTTATGTCAGTTGAATTTTGTTACAAGTTGAATGCAAATGAGCACTGTTAGTATTCCAAAAGGCACAAGCTCTTAATTGACTGTTTTCAGTCTGTGTTATTAGTTTTATGGCAAATAATGATGGCATTTGGGCTTAAAAAGTGTTGATGTGAAAATGTGCAATTTCCTAATACTAGACGCACTTCTGATCAGATATTAAAGAGATTTAATACAAACAAACACATAAGCAGAATCGGAATCGGGAAATTCTTATCAATTCCCATCCCTATAAGGCGTGGACGAGTTTCTCTGCGTCAGAGAAAGTGAGGAAGGGATGGAGTTTAGAAATGTTCTTGATATGGAAAAAGCTGGTTTTGTAGAGCTTTTGGCGTAGTTTGAAGGTCAGTTGTGGGTCCAGCCTCACACCGAGGTTGGTAACTGGGGTTGAGAGGGGGATGTCTTGACTGGAGAAGGAGATGGTGGTTATGGGTGATGACTGGACCTGATGAGGGGTGCCAAATTGTATGGCTTCAGTTTTAGAGCTGTTCAGCTGGAGGAAGACCTCATCCGTGGAGGCTCGGGATTCGAACTGGACAACCTCCGGTTACCAGCCCAACATCTTAACCAGTATGCCACGGATGCCCCAAGATGATGGTGGGATCAGTCACACCCTGGCCATATACCAACATATTTTTGATGGAAGGAGAGTCAGAGTATACCAGGTCTAAAGTGCGCCCCCTGGTGTGAATAGGTGCATCAACATTCTTTGGGAGGTTGATACAGACCAGTACATTAAAGGGGACATATTATACCACCAGGTGTGCGTGTGATTAGCCTTACAAGGGTTAGGGTTAGGGTCCGTTTCGGGGACCCTCTGTTTCGAAAATCTGCCCCATATGACATCACTAGTGGGCGTGTCCACCCAGATCTGTGCTGGATAGATGAGCAACAAACGTTGCTCACTTCAGTCCAATGGGTAGGCTGGTAGACTGACAAGCCCACTAGTGATGTCATATTGGGCAGATTTTCGAAACGCCTTGTAAGGCTTGTATGGATCTGAAGTACCTTCAGATCCATCGGCTGCATACGAACTGGGTAGGGGGAGAAAATCTGAGGCGTGACTCAGCAGAGAAAGAGGCTCTCAGATGAGCTTTGAGTCGGGCAATCACACCTGCGCATTTCCCACGTCTTATAGAACGGCTTCTCTGGGGGAGTGGGCACGACAGCCAGCGTCGGTGTTCGGATCCGTAGGATCCATTGGATCGAGACTTTTGGTCGCGATTCCTCCGGGGAGAGACTGTAGGCAGTCAGCGCAGGTGATCGAGGCTATCCGCCAGCAACGGTGTTTGCTGGTCAAAAAGTGGGCGATTGGATGGCAACAGGGTCTCTGACCAAGCCCTGAGGTTGAGGAGGGTTTGGCAATCATATGCCAGCAGAGCGGATACAGATCGGAAGGCAAAAAGAAGCAGGAGCAGTAAAACAGACGCGACAGTGAAGGAGCGAGGCGGACGGCGTACCATCACGGGCGCCATCAGATGTGTGCGCTCAGCATGCAGGTGATTTACGTCACGTGATCGGCTTCTTTGATCGGCGCTTTTGGGGTTCTCCAATCAAGCTATTTTTAGCCAATATCATCTGTCAGAAGAAGGTGAAACAGCAATGTTTCTCTATTGGTACAGTGAGGATGTTCATAGAAGTGCTAAGCACTAATAATCACAGTCGGATAACCCATTCCCCGTATACAACAAAGATAGCTGTGCAATGTAATTATCAGTCAATTGTTTACTAGTTCACAACCTTTTGACAAGAGCACAAAGTTATTCATAGATCTAGCCTCTTCATTTTGCCCTCAAAGTGCACCAGAGAACCACATTAACTTTAAAAAGTACAAAATTTTCTCCTAGGGGAGCATGCCCAGTACAAATAAACCCACCATGGTCCATCGCACGGCACGCACGCACGTACACACGGGTACACGCACGCACACACACACACGGGTACACGCACGCACACACACACACACGCATGCACGCACGCACGCACGCACACACGCACGCAAGCAACGCACGCACGCAAGCACGCACGCACGAGAAATTGCAGGAAGCTAGATAACCCTGAACTAGGGAAGGATATGTGATTGCAGAGGCTTGGTTGAATAGCATTAAGGGGAGGAAGGAAGGGACGGATGGGGGAAATGGAGAGTTATTAAGACAACATCAGGGACATGGGCTAGAGAGTATGCAAGATAAAGGAAATGGAATGTGAAAAGTCTGCCAAAAAAGGACAGGACAGATGGATTGGAAGAGGGAAATGAGTGAATAAGGTTGGGACAGTGATATAGAGGGCCCTGGGAACAAAAGACAGCTACATCTTGATAGTGTGGAAGAGATCTCCATGGTCAAGGCTTGACACAGAATGTTTTTAAAAACTGCCACAAACCTTTGAGCTAAGGAACAATCATGTGTGTGGATACAGTCTTTGATACACAATATGCAGTTTATATCTAAACTCATTTTTATGCATTGCAGTGGCCTGTAAAGAATTCCATTTTCGGAATTTGATGGATAAACAACTCAGGGTAAAAAGAAATCTCAGCAAACAAGACATCTCTTAAACTGTATACTCTACACTCCTTTTTTTCCTGTAACACATCCATTTAAATGGGAATTTCACTACAACATCCAATAGAACACGGAGAGACATCCAAACACATGCATGCTCTCTAAATTGCAGGACCAGCGCGGCCTGCAGTGTTTGCTCCATGCAGGTCGGCTCCACACCTCTCATTATGAGCTGGCTGAGCCCCACACATCACTGGAGGGACAATCTGACAGGATCAATGGACACCTCTAGCTCGTGATAGGTGATAATGCCCTATTCTGAGTGGATAATTCAGAGGTAATCTGCCCCACAGAGATCCTCATCCTCTGTAAACTCCCTTCTCCTCAATGCCCCCCCCCCCCTTCCAGATCACATCCAACCCCCCCTCAACTCCTTGCCATCCCTTCTGTTGACCACAGATAATGAGATTAGAACCCCATCCTGTGGATGATGGAATTAGGGGTGTATGATGCAGGTTGCAGCCAGTAGAAGAGAAATCTACATAGAGGATACCCCCAATTATTAACCTGGACATATTGCAAAAGCTAGACACTCCATTTTGTCCGGAGCGTTTGACAATGATGCTGGGGGCCAGTTGGTTCAAAGAAATAGGACAGCAGGATCGCTCCTCTCTATGTAAATTGTGTTACTCAAAGAGGAAAATGCTATTAACTGTCTCGCGTGTCAAAGATGTTGTCAATTATTCAAAGACCGAATCTGTCTGATCTCATAGTGCGTACATTCTGGAGACGTCAATCTAAAGCAGCGTCATGTGTCAAACTGCAGCGCAGCGTTATAATTGGTGAGCTGTTTCATTCGGTGTAAATGCAGGACGACAAGATTAAAACAATCGTAATCAACATTCAGAGAGGATGAAGGGTCCATGATCAGGGGGAGGGCTGGTGCGTACAACAGCATCTGGACGGGGGCGTCATGGCATGCTGCTTTACGTTCAAGTACCTGGTCCTTATGGCAACACTTAGATCTCACCTCTGTTTGGTAACATGTCCTTCAAACACCTCGGTCGCACAGTGTGTGAGCGTAATTCTGCAGAACTAAAGAGCCCTGAATTAAGTCGAGACCTCCAGACCTGCTGCACATGCTAATTATTATTATAATTGGGGAAACGGCAAAGACAGAGAGAGACAGAGAGAGAGACCGACTGAGAGAGACAGATATAGAGAAACAGATAGAGAGAGACAAACAGAGAGAGAGACAAACAGAGAGAGCCAGCCAGAGAGAGACAAACAGAGAGACAGACGGAGACAAACGGACAGAAAGACAGAAAGAGAGAGATAGACAGAGAGATTCAATTAACACATGAATTCAGTTGACTAATATGCAACTGTTCATTTAATCCCTTAGAAAAGTAGTTTATGGTAATGCTGCTAGACCTAGTATGTTAAAATAAACATTGAAAACACCACAATGAAGGACTAATGCTAATAATCTGTTACTGTTAACCATACTATGCTTTTCCATACTATCCATGCTATGCTTGCCAATTCTAGTGCTGTAATTATATTTTACATCAAAGATGTCTTCTGAAAGCACTCTTTCATTGAACAATAAACATCTTAGTGATACATTGCAGATCCCTCAATAGACAGCCCTGACTGAGCCCTTATCGGTTTTGTTTTATAAATGTACTTTAGCTGGACGGTTGAGTTTCCAAACTAACCAAGAGATGCAGCGCTTCAGACGTGATTGGAAGAGAAAGAGACATGGCGAGGTCATCCGTCACACCCCCGCGGTGTCACCTGTTCCCACGGCGACGCACATACAAACCTGTATGACCAGCTGACTCAGCAGAGCAGGTGAAGGATGAGAGTCTGTGTGCGACTCCAAGTGTGTGTTTGTGTGTGTGTGTGTGTGTGTGTGTGTGTGTGTGTGTGTGTGTGTGTGTGTGTGTGTGTGTGTGTGTGTGTGTGTGTGTGTGTGTGTTTGTGTGTGCCAGGATGTAGGTGAAAGCGAGTGGAGACGCCTCTGTCTGTGTGTGCGTGTGTGTGTGTGTGTGTGTGTAGTGAAGTGAAGTGAAGTGACAGAACAAAATGGCAGTGACGTATCACAGTGAAGGTGAGTTGATGCAACCAGAGAGAGACAGACAGGCAGCCGGAGAGACGGAGAATGACTGAATGCAGTTGAAGAAAACTGGTGGAGGAACTAGTAGTGTTTGGGTGCATTACAGCAACCCCTAAAAGCAGGAACTACAGAAGAAGAAGACCCAAGGATCGGAAAAGTTTGTGTCAGAAAAGTACAAGACAAAGGGGAGCAACATATCTGTCCAGAGAGCTCTCACCTTGCGGCGCGACTCTCCAGCGGCAGGATGATGTGTTAGTTATGACGGTAGTGCAAACAACGTGGCATGGGTGTAATGTCATTTCAAAGGATCCACCTATGTGGTGAATAGCGACCTTGAGGCGCTAACAAGGCAGGGACTCCACAGACAGAATTAATTACCGCTCTCTCTACCGAGACACTAAACCGTCAGGCATCCTTTTGGGGGCATATAATGCACGTGTATATTGTCGATGTAATGATCTAGTCAACTATAAATGTGACTAGAGCCATGAAACACAATCAGCTATGTTTGGACTATGTGGCAGAAGGGTACACACAATGCAACAAGCGATTGACATTTTGACAAATCTTTGTTTGTGAGGCGTGTGAAGCGTTACTGACGCAGTAAATGACGGTATGCTGCAAGAAAAGTGGGTCGTTTTGGAGGGCGGGAAAGGGCCGTTTTTAAATCAATAAAAAAGGCCTGGGTGTCAATCGTGTGTTTCTGCCTTTTCAAACCCCCACCGAAGAAGTTGTCTGAAACTAGTTCAGCTGTATTTATAACTGTATTTAATAAGTGTATGGGCAAATTGGTTCATTTATAACTCACTCAGACATGCAACTAATGTTCTACAAAGTGATGAACAAAGTGTGATGTCAATAAAGAAATGAGAAAAATACATGCAATACACACATTAGACAAAACAGAAATGGCACACCTTAATTAAGTCAGAACTGCAAACTATTTTGACAAAAAACAAACATCTTCCTTTGTAGGAGAACCGAAATACAGAGGCTTCTAAAGACAATTTAGCAAGCTATTTATCAGGCCAGTGAACACGATATTGTCCAGCCCCCTCATCTGAATGCTCCATAGCATCCATCATTTAGGCCTATAGCGTAGGTTCAAATTAAATGTAATAGGGGTTTTCTGAAGCCCACACACTAGTTAGGTCTATGTCCTTAGTAATGCCTTACTTGGATAGAGACAGGATGAAGAGAAGTAGGTTAGAGAGATAAACAGTAGAAAGATATGTTGGACCAGGAGAAGCAGTGTTTCCTCACAAAAAAAATGCCCTTTGTTGTCGTTTTAAGTCCTTATGTGTGTAGGTGTGCACATACACAAAACCTCCTCCAATGCCACCTCTTCAAAGATTGATGGATAGAGAGAGGTCGGAAGAATCGGTCAGTACCTTCAAGCAAGCAGGAAGAAACTGAGCAACACAGTGTTGTTTTTCTGCATAAATGTTAGATTGAACTGTCATCGCTGTGTGGTCAAGAACACATTAATGCATTGAGGTAGATGAGAGATATGGTGGTCAGACTTTGGGTGTTCTTGTGTGTGTATACTGGTTTGTACTTTTTTGCAAGCATGTGTCTTCATGTGTGCTGCCTGCAGATGAGCCATCGTGACTCTGAACTCTAAACTAGAAACTGCTGTACACAGGCTCATTAATCACTTCAGTAAGAACAGGCACGTGGATGAGAGGCACGGACATGCAAACATTCACTTTCCCTAAGCTACTTTTAGAGGGCACGGCTGTGGGCATACCCAATTGACCACAACATTTGCAAAAATATATAGACAAATCAAGAACACCAAAAGAACCCATTTGATTCACCGGAATCCAAATCCAAAGGTGGAATTGGTCTTGTCTGTTTTAGGTCAGAGTTGATCATTTAGATAATTCCGGGTTGCGTTGTATACTGCATCTATAACGAATGATGTTCCGTTATCTTCTCTGATGCCCATTCCAACAAAACCTGAAGTCTTATGTATAAGGTATCCAAACATTTTTACTGTGTGCAGAAACGATTTTGGCTAGCTGGAACACAACGGTTGACTTGACAATTTATGCATCAAACATTTCGCGAACAAAGCTTATTGTTTAATCAGATTTGACTGAAGTTATAATTGTGGAACATATCACTGGATTTTGTATTTGTTTTGGGCTGAATGGATATCATATATCCACTAAATTCCCAATCAGCTGTTGGATGTGTGTTGGTAAGCTATTCATCCAGAAAGCCAATGTTTATTGAGCTCAGAATGGCCCAGAGAGAGCAGCATTGGGATAAAGTAGGGTTTGAGAGTTATAGATGGCTGCATGCTTTCAATGATTACAATAAACAGAAAGGCAAATCTAGAAAATACAAATAAATGGGTAAACTCGTCCTACACAATTATAAATTCAGAGTCAGGGTTATAGTTCAAATCATTTCACTTATTCAGTTTGTACTTATTTTATTTCCATCTATTTTATCTATTTTATCTATTTTGACTCTAACCCTGTATTACTTTCCCACCTTTGTATTGTAACTGTTGCACAGTAATTTCCCTCGGGATAGATAAAGCATCTTGAATCTTGAATCTTGAATTACATATCAGATGCACACAAACAACAAACAAAAAAATAAAGTCAGGCTGAGCACAGAAATTCTTATGATAAGACGCCGGCAACTACCAGTTGGGCGTAATATACTAGAAAGAGAAAATATGCTAGACAAAAATAAAATAGAAAAAAATATATAAAGATACATTTACTAGAAGGTAATAACTAAATTACAGTGTAATATTATTACTGACAAAATAAACAAAATCCAACTTCTCCAAAATCCAACTATGAGCAGATGCAGTTATTTTCAATGTGGTAGAATATAAATTATTACATTATTTAGGGTGTCCCAAATCTCAAATGTGGAACATTTACTGAAAAGGCACTTAGGTGACATTTATTGTCTCTATTAGAACCAGGATCAGAACCCAATGTAAAAATGAATAAAGGCTGATTGTGTGGCCGTTTCTCATGGTGCCTTCATGTGCTATGGAAATTATGGTATATATCAAAAGCCGACGTGAAATTGCACACGAATACCCCCTCATGTCATAATTTCCACTGGAGAGCTCGTAGAATATTTGGCTACAGGAGCTGTCGAGATGAGATAACCTTTGACCGTTTCAAGATCGCGGAGAGCAACGCAAAAATCTCTGCAATTCTTCTTTCTATTAAATATCTATTAAATATACAGCATATTATTTACTGTTTGTGTTTTGATACTTGCTGTAGCAGATGAGAATGAGGCAGTCTAAAATTGTTTTACCCAAGTAACAGGTCAGGATCTGTGGGTCCGCCATGTTTAATGTCCTCACGACCACAAAAGCACTTGAACACTAATCACTAGCGATTTCCCGTTCACAAATGGAAAGGGTCATCTTTTCCATAGCACGTGAAGGCAGCGTCACTGTGTGCCTTCCTGTGTGTGAAGCACCTGGTTCACATCGTTGAACTAAGGTTGGAATGCAAAACACTGCAGATTAATCCAGCTAGACATACCCCTTGTGCAATCATTCTGTCCGTCTACACATTCATAATCTTAGGTAACACTTTCTTGCGGACAAATCTTGACGCTCTGGTTCTGATTCATTAAACTACAGACCAGAACTGTGATTAAGCTGCATCTGTGCCACCCTTTTGGAAAGGACATTTGGAGCATGTGACGGCTGTTTCAAACCCTTGTCCAGAAATGTTTAATAGGAAACTGTCTCCCATATGAATATTAGCATCTGTTTGGTAGTGGCAGAATAGCAGTTTGGCTTTGGCCTACTAATCACAGAGACCAAACGCCATGGTTCAGGTCAAACTTCTACTTCTGCTTCTTTTGAACTCATACAAGCTTTCATAAGTGACTGCCCAGACACGGCAGTGGCCATAGCGAGAAGCTTGTGCAACTCATTGCCATAGAACGGTTGATAGCTCTCCATCCGCCAAAACCCAATTCATTTCTCCCCGTAGAGAATTGACTATGAGATTGTAGGCAGAGTCATCATGACATCACTTACGAGGTCTATCGTAGGCCATTATTACAAATAATGGAACGGCGGGGTTCAGGGAAATGAATTGTTAGCTTCTGGCCAATGCTTGTCGTCGAGGCTGCTAACTCTGCAGGCGAACACCACTTCTTACCTTTCAATGAGATGAGTAAGTATGAATGATTGAAAGAAATAAAAGATAGGAGGGAGAGAGAGAAAACAACAGTCAGAGTGTGTGAGAGTGGGTCAACGTGAAGCTAGCGGACGGAAGGTGAGAGAGGAAAGGAGTCAGAAAGAGGTTGGGGGGATGTGGGGGACGGACGGAGGAGGGAAGTAGAACGAGCCTGAGGAGCCCACAGGGCCGTGCCGGAGAGTGGGAGAGTGAGGGGAATAATCCCCTGCCCAGATGGAGGTGGGGGGCTGGGAGAGCAAGGCGTTGTTGGGAGCATCGGGAGGATCGGGAGAGTTAATGCGCAGGGCACGCACTGTAAAAATAGCCCCGGAAAGCAGGGCAGGAGTCATCCTAATGAATAATACACAAAAGAGATAGAAAAAAAGGGCGGTGGGGCACTGAAGCGACAGCATAACACTGTTGATAATGACATGAAGTGTCTCTCTCCCCCCTGCCTTCTTTGTCATGACCTCTGGAATCAATGTTGGTGCCACGGTGATGGCCGCTTCTGGGTCTGAGGAACTCAAGACGGACCCGTCATCGAGTTTCAATACCAGACAAAAAAGGAACCAATGCGAGTCAAGTGGGATCCGGGTGGTAGTGACAGTGGGTGGTGGTGGAGTTACAATACCATTTAAGTCTTTGGAGAAAGTGAGAGCAGGAACGTGGGGCTTTTATCCCCCATGTCCACAGAGATACAGGGGATGAGTGGTAAGCTCTTTCCCTCCATCAAATATTCACACAGAGGAGCGGAGGGGAGATGAAGGAGGCCTTGTATAAGCGGGATCCCCGCGGATCCTTCTGGAACGTGCATCAATGAAAGGGACATTTTGTTCTAGAAATATCAACAGGCTAAACTTGGCCTGAATTCCTGTTCTTTGCCTAGGAGGAGGAAACCTTTAATAAAATACACGATGTGTGCTACCCTGGTATTACAAAAGCATTTGCTCGTAGTAGATCAGAAAGACCTCTGGATTTACTTAAGATCTTCCTATCTGCATCCAATCGGAAAATGTTACGAAAATTCTAAATCCCGTTCACTGTGTATTTGCCCAAGAACATTAGATGGATTACGAGAGGATATTTCTCCTAATAAAACAATCCACTACAGTCCCACTACAGAAAGAAGGGGAGGGAAAATGAATAATGTTCGACAAACAAATCGTCATCATGCAACCCTGGTTTCAACCAGTAATGTGTTGTGTACTGCATTAACATTCCCATTGTATTGTACATCAAGTGCATTAACATTTGAGAGAAAAGGGTGAGGGAGCAACCACAGATTATTGTGACTATTCTATTTCACCCAAACCTGCCTCCCTTGCACTGCCAGCTCGTTGTAAGAAGACCCTATTGCCTCAGAGAATCTCTTCAACGCTCGTCCCCTCCCTGCTCCGCTGGCTTGATTGTGCAGGAGGAAACTTCACTCAAGGAGGGGGGGGAAGAGGAAGGAAAGAACTAGGCCCTAATCTATGAGAGATTCACAATCTCCATTTATTCCTGCAGCAGTCTCTTATTGAACGATGGCAGAGGGGCTTTTGTATAGGCCTTACTCGTGTAAGAATTGATTGCCACAGGCATTATGTTGCTGAATGACTTTGTTTACCCTGTTTGGTTTACAAAAATGATGGGGAGAGACGGCGGCGGGTGCTAAACAATCAAATCATGCCTCTTCCTCTTGATGGAAAAACAAAACAATGGTGTGTTTTTTATTTGCCTAAGTAATGGAGGAGGTTTGAGAAAGGACGCCGCTGGCTATTTGACCGCCGTTCTTACAAAAATTGGCTGTAAAAGATTGCAAATGGTAAACTCTAATCTTCAGAGGGATTGCACTAATGATGTGGTGGTGATACAGGTTGCCTTTACACATGGATTTGTATGCATTTGGCGATATCCTATTCATCTGAGGTTCGTAAACTGCATTTAAAGTTACGTGGATAAACATTTTATTTAAAATATAAAAAAACATAAAAAATATTTAATAACTTATTCATGACATTAACTACTCTGATGGAGTGAAGTGCAAAGTTTTGGTGAGCAGCAAGAATATGGGGAACAGGGAATCAGGGTGTCAGATTGATGGAAAAGAGACGACAAACTGGTTCTGAAATCCCCTCGTCACTGGCGCTGATGAACAGGCAAATTCTGCTCCAACAGAGACATCTCTAAATGCACAGTAGGGCTCAGATTGTACAGAGCCCATGAGGACTATCTGCACGCAGCTCTCAAACTCCTGCCTATTATCTCACCATTCACCTCACATCGAGTGAAAGATATAAAAAGAAAAACATTCACAACTCAATGCTATGACTGCGATTGTTACTTGCTATAATCCAAAGTAGTCTGAAGTTTGAATAAGGCAGAGGTAATGGACTCTGTTTAAAGGGTAAATTCTAATAGTAAGTAAATGTAATATTTCAAATCGCCCTAATATTGGCGTAGGAAAAACAGACGATCCGATCCTCCCTTCAATCGCCAATATATGATTGGATCGCCAATCGGCACAAGTGCTAGTGGGTACTTCCAAAGTGATGTCATTTTCATCCAAGCTTTTAATCTGTTCTTGGCTACTGAGGAAGAGGGCAGGGCCACATGGCGGCCCACACGGGAGAGGACCCACTTCCTATGTAGTTACAAAGTGCTCATTAAGCACTTAAAGGTGACATAAACACCATTCTGAAATTCATGGGATAATACAGTAATTAAAACACACTTGTCCAATCTCGTTCCACTAGATGCTACTAAATTCTGCACCTGCCCCTTTAATTGAAGGTGTAAAGAGTGTGTACCTTTATCTTAAAGTTATCCATGCTAATCTAAATGTCTTGAATATAAAACTAGCCCCACCAAATGGATTCACATGACATATATACACATATAAATATGCATACCACTTTTAACGATGCTCTGGAGCCAACAGAAAAATGAGCCAATTGATGTATACTGGTAGCTTCAGGAAGCCCCGATGCTTCAAGAAGCTTAAAAAAGGAGCTGCTTGGTTATTCTCTTTACGTTCAAATCACCAGATTAAGGCACTATGTAAGGCTGTGTGTGTGTGTTCATCCGTGAGTATACACTATGCATGAGTGGACGTGTAAAGAGATAGGGGATGTGTGTGGTGAAATATATATTTCCTTCACAGTCCTTCACATATATACATCTTTGAGATTGACCCAAAGTGCTTCACTGGGCTCACTCCCTGCTGGAAAATAGATGGCATGCTCAAATATTAAAATGACAAGAATGGACTGTCGGTCAACCCTTTTAGCGGATTTATCAAATAGCGAGAAAATAAAAAGGATACTTTTGATCGGGGACCCTAAAGCCTTTGAAATGTCAAAGCTGTGCACGTTAGTGCATGGTTAGTGGAGTGTGGCCTGCCTGCATAGATGGAACAAACCTGCATACACATGTACAGCCAAAAACAAGGGAGGCTGTTGATAAAAATTATAAAAGCTTCAAGCTGTGCAGCCTCTGTAGGCAGAGCAAAGATTAAAGAGGGTCTTGATTTTAGAAAGCCATACAGCAGTCCCTTGATATGGTGGTGTTGTGCTGTTCTTGCCTTCTCAGCTTGTTTTCAATCATTTTGGTGGTTCCATCACCGCTCCTTAAAGCAAATATAGAAATAGAAGTAATTCTAAATGTATTCAGAGAAAAATTAAGAGCAATGCTGTGCCGGACCGAGGTAATGGGGCAGTGGGAATTGCTTAAGATGCTTAAAGACCCCCAAATTATAGAATGAACCGAAGAAGACAAATTGAAGGGACAGCTTCATACCCTATCTCTCTAAAGCTACCCAAGTTTTGGCGTTCCCTTGAAACAGATACAAGATGGAAGGCACTGTAACGACCCTCTCCTCATATTAAGTTGTACAGAATATACAGCAGCACATATTAAAACTGCATCTATGAGCTAAAATGTTCACTTAATGTATGCCTTCTCTTTCATAATAAAATATTGAAAAATAGTAAGAGTTACCATTAATGGTGAGAGATTCTCACGAATAATCACGAATCCTGATTCTAAGCCAGCAAACGCCTTGTTCATATTTCTATTAACTCCTTGGTCCAATATTTCTGTGGGTGGGATTGAAGATACCGTTTGTTTTCTCCTGGCAAATACATCTCATACTAAGAAACCATGGTTGTGCTCCCATCCATCTGTTGGCTATGAGGTCCTGGGGAGGCCAAGTGGGCACTCTTCTGCACATTTACACATCTTCTCCCAGAGGCTGATGATGAGCGGAAGCCCATTAGCATGAGGCCATATTTGCCTCTTATATGAAGGTGAAATGCAAACAGTGATGCACAAAAATAGTCCAGGGAGTATACCCTTTCCATGCAAATCATTCTCATTTCAGAATAACAGACAACATTACGTTTGGATTATTGGTTGCAAATGAAGCACTTTCGGTCCAATTTGGATGGAATTTGGTTAAAAATTCAACATTTTTATGAATACATACAAGTAATTGAATGATTGCACACATTTGTAGGTTCACAAATATCTGCAAACACAAATGAATACACAAAATTTATAATAACTATTCACAAAGAATCATAGGGCTAAAAGTAGCTCAAAAGTGGCGAATTTAGGAGAAACTGCTAAAAATAATGGCTGTGTCAGTCTTAAATAAGGGACCCCTAATTTATTTTACTAAGAGCAATTCACAAAGTATTTTAGGCCCTTAAAGTAGCACCTAAGTCTAGGAGAGCTTAAAAGTCCTCGAGTGGACTCCTAACTCAGTAAGATCTAGTCACAAAGAATCTGAAAATGGCTGCAGCCAGACAAAATGTTTTGGGGACAATGGAGGACTGCGAATTGATGAAGAGATAAATCGTAAGGGTATCAAACTTGTGGTTGAATTAGTGCGGGATGCAATACAACCCCAACAAACAGGAATAACCTGATCTAATAATTTTTTGTTAGATGGTTTTTTGTATTAAGTTTATAATCAGCTCAGTAGCAATTCGTCCTGGGACCAGTTGCGCTTTCGCTTGCGTTTCACCCCTTGTGCTATGGGCTGATATTTAAAATGTTCGAGTGCTGGAAATATGCTCATGGGATAATAGTTTGCAGGGTGCTTTTAATTACCTCCTTGATTTAATGCAATTTACGTCTCTCTCTTTAACGTGCATTCAACGTCGTTATCGTGGTCTGCACAAACTTGTCATCATGCGTGTATTCTGCTAACTGCACTGTCCATAACTATTCAATAGGGCTTTGTTTGTAGCCTAGGCTATTTGCTCATCTTTCGTCGATTTAGTGGGCTCGTTTGTGGGATGTTGCGGGTGAGTTTCACCGAGACAGCCGGCACTCTGCCACCAATCGCCGTACGGACCGCTCCTAAACACCTTCACGAGAATCCTTTGAGGAACAGATGTAGATAAATAGATCGGTAAGGACCGGAGAATGGTCGATCCATCTGTCAGAAGGCTCTGATTGGTCTGCCAGGTGATACAGGTAACGGGGTGCAGACTTCAGAAAATGGACTGCAGGCACGACTTGGTCTGGAGCGCCCAGACCAAGAGTAACCGACTGCAATGCCATGTTAGCCGACCCCAAGGTGTACGAGGCAGAGCAGAAAACCCTCCGCAAGGGAGTGGAGGGAGGGGGGTGGCTGGTTGCTGTGGCAACAGCAGTCTTGTGCAATATAGCATGCAGCAGACATACTAGGCTCTTTGGTTTCCCTTTTTCACACAATTTAAATTTCCTTGCATCTTCCTCTCGTGCTTTTCCCACCCATGGTGTTTGTTTGTTTTTTGATTGCATGACACCTGAGCTATTATATGTCATGGCTGTTCTTGTTGTAAATTCACATCTCCATGCTCCATATTTAAAATTGAACATGCCTCTAGTTACCTGATGTGGACAAAAAATAATTTAGTTGCTTCAGATGCCATAGCTCTTGTTCTGACCGAACATCTGATTTTGATTACAATTTTCAGATGGTATATGTGAGAAATCGGTCATCAATTGAGCATGATCCACTTTTTATTAAGAAAGGGACATCTGGCCCAAATTCATCTGCATGGTGACCACATATCTAAAAATAACTTGCTGTTCTTTTGAAAATCTTTACATGTATCCATGGTCAATGAACATCACTTGCACCCGGACTAAGCCTGCTCCATATTTATCAAAATATACCAACTAGCTGGAGCATATCAGAGACCTCATTTATCCCTCTTCGGTCTTCCTGATGTCGTCATTCCAGATCCACCAGACTGCCCTTTTTCACTTGGCTGCTCCTGCACCAGGCTGCCCTTTACCAGAGCTCTGGCCTCTTCCAGTCCACCCCCCGGCCCCCAGCATAATGCCATATTGGCCAGGCTACCTGACTAAAGTATCGGCAAGAATCTGGCACAGACTATCCACGCATCACCAAGGACACTGTCAACAGTCACTTGGTCTCAAATTACTTTGGGATGTTCAAGTTTAATGTATTATCATTGTTATCATGGTATATTACCAACCTGGCATCAAAATGCATCCTATAACAATACTTTGCAGTCTATTTTCCATTTGCTACACGTTAGGACATATGTCACGGCGATGAATAAATCAAGGTGAAACACAGCCCTTAAAAAACAGACCACCACCACGACACTGCTCAAGGTCCATGACCTAAATTTAATCTAGAACCTTCTTTGAGATGTGCTGTTGGCCAACAGACCTAATATAACTAGTTGCTCTGACACTCTGGCCGACTGGGGCCCCCACTTGGGAGCATAGTACACCCAGAGAGGTTTTAATGGAGGACGGGAGTTGGGGGGTTGTTGTGTGCAGACAGCTATTCAAGAACCTTGGTTCACTTGCTATGTGCGACTGTACCTGGGAAGGTAGGAGGACACATTGCACGGTAGTTGGGGAGTGTCTGGTTATTCTCATTGTCACTAATACGTGAACATCGTGATAGGTCCAACCCCTCGACAGACGCAATCACATCAACAAGTCAGTGGTCCACTTTCTTCATGATGGCGTGAATATGTATTTATGAGTGGAAGAAGGGTCTTTAAATAACACATTGAGCCTAGATGTTGAGATGAAGAGAAGCCTTCATCTTTCATATTCATGTTAACACATGCTCATGATGAAATAGTTTTTCCAATTGCTAATCAGTATTTGGAGACTTCAAACAAAGCACCTTCATTGAATATACAACACGAGTCCCCAGATCGATGACCCAAGAATTCAATATGCAAATGTTAAAATGATAATAAAATGTAATACATCTAAAGACAAGACTAGCCATGAAGTTGAAGTTGGAATACCTTACTTGCTTGTATTGCCCTCTACTGTCTCAGGATGTCAGCACAAATATCAATCTCACACCCACACAATAGATTTCCGCAAGGCTCATTTCAGAATACAAAACACAGTGAATTGCTCAACATCTACACTTGGTCAGACAAGAAAAGGATTTCTGTTTAGATGGATCTGGTGCTCATAATTGTATGACAAAATATTAAATACCAGACAGAAGTATAATAAGAGAAGTCATACTGTACCTCAATAATTTCTACTTTAACAATGTAGTGCACACAGCAAATATTATATCACGGAGCTAGGTCCCACCTGAGGGAAAGCATAATTATTTAGATCCATTATGTTCAGCCTTATACTCCCCAACAGGAATGTCTTGGATGAGGCGTTCTTCAGCTGAACGCCCGGTCGTTCTGCAGGACAACACGCCATGGTGGACAGATGTTTGAAGAGCACTTGCTCAGATAGCCCCGGGCCATGAGGGGGTATCCTCTAAGAAAACACAGCCACGTATTAATCTGCTTTCACAGTAAAGCATATTCAGCCAACAGGATTACAAGCGTGACCATCACGGCATGCACGTGCCGTTGGAGACCATCAAATCAATGTGCAGCGCGTATGTAAGCCTCTTACGGACTCACGGGGGACTAGGAAACTGGGAATTGTTTTGAGGTGTGAACGCTGATGTCCGAAAACCAGGCAAACGCACCTTCAGCAGATTTTTAATGGCTTATTAATTAGTGTGGCTAATTAGTCATGTAATAATTTTTTGGTTTAGTAAGATAAACAGAGCCAATAGAGATGGTTGGTTAAGTGTAAAGACAATGGGTACAGAATGCAGCACAGCATGTGAATGACTTTCATTCAGGACACGTGGTCATGAGAAGATATCTATCCATCTATCTATAGCAGCTGTAATTCTAAGGTGCATGCCGCCGTGCGATGCTGGTGCCAGGATCCCACACATGGGCTTGGAGAAGGTATGGTGATGTACAGCTGCCCTATGACCGAGCCAGCTACCACGGCAGGGAGCTGAATCACTCTGTAATGCCCCCACATCTTCACCGCTGCCAAGGAGGAGATTTACGTCAGATTATCAAAACACAGGAAGAACAGGAACTAACCCTGCATCCCCGCTCCACACTCCAGCATCCAGCATCCAGTGGAATCATCAGGAGCTCCACACACTCCCTGCCAGCTTTTACCACTAACCCTCATTTGCTTTTGCTTACATCACACGTCTCCCCGCCGTTCATACCGCATCCCAACACTTCCTACGTAGGACATTTATTTCAAACGGTTTCCTTGACTACAAGGCCTCCTATCCTGTTCCATTATTAGTAAACCATGCTGTCGAGCTTGCTTTTCTCACTGAAAAATGAATAGAGCATGTAAGAGGCCACATGGGTTTAGCTGTCCATCCCTCCATTCTCCATTTGAAGGGGACGAGACGTTCAACTGCAGAGGAGGGAGCAGTGTAAATTGAAAACGGCACTGGGCTACTGGCTACTAAAATGTAAATTGAAGCCCCTAGATTGCTTTTCAATGCACCCTGGTTTTGTTCTTTGAACCAGCGACAGTATACATACACATAGAAATAGATTATATATATTATATATATATTATTTTGGTGGCTGCGATAGAAATGACAGAATAAGTTATTTCATTTGAGCAGATGGCAGACACATAATAAATCCACTCACCTCTGGCAGACCAGTCTATTGAGTAGTAAGCCAGGTTAAATTGGTCCAGCTCAACTCAATTAGAGGGCACACCAACAGCTCCGACAGTTGCCTGCCATCAGTCGTGGTTTTGTGTCGAAGGAAAATCCTCCATACCCCCCCTCCCCCACCAAAAGGCCCCCAACACTATTCTCCCCTTTGAGGCAGAGAAAAGGGAGGGATACGGATAAGAGTCCGTAGGAAAAACAGACGAGCACCAAAAGTGGAAAAGTTGAAGTGAGTAAGGGAAATGGAATGAATGCAATGGAAATAAATTGTAAATGATAACTAAACTTATGCACTCATAATATCGTTTGCACACCTAGTCAGGCAATGCAAAAGTCAAAATGTTCTTACTTTCACTACAACACTGAAAATGTTGGGACAAACTGAATGTGTCAATAATCATTGCTGTGATTGAGTCATAAACAAATACATCCTTGCTTTAGTCATTGGATTTCGCAATGAAGCTAGCCTTCCAGGAGAGACTTGGCCCACCTTTGAGTTTGAGTTTCAGAAAAGCTACTAAAGCAGACTTTCGGATAGCCTTTAAAACTGGTATCCACACACGATTCTGTTTAAGTACATCTCTTAACTATAGTCAGAAGACCTTATTTTACAGCTAAAGAGCACGTGTCCTTCAACTGGGGATCAATGCTGCACCATCACTCCTGCTTATCTGCATTAAGGTGAACCTTTATAACAAATCAAAAGGCCTGATGCTAGTGGACATGGGTCTTCATCCCTGGGCCTGAAACACACATGAGTGGGACAACTGAAAAGACGGCTGATCAGAGCTTTGGTATCAGCTATCTGAGAAATTGTGACCTGTGTATCAATTTGAGCCACATCTCAAGTGCAGATGAGCCCTTGTCAGGACTTATTCATGATCTACTGATCGATGATGACATGATGACATGATCCATTTCTTGCCTGGTGACCTTTCCAGCTGAATAATTTTTATTTTCCGCTTTTCCTACTCCTCTTACCTTTTTTCTCCCTCCTTGTTTCTAGAAAATGTTCGAATGCAAGATAGTGGGGAACGCAGATTTCGCTGAAGGCAACTTGAACACTTTAATAACTAATCATATGGAAGAGGAAATAGAAATAAGGCATTTCAGAACATTGATAATAATCTTTTTTATACTGCAAATAATTATAATATAAGGGCTATCGTTAAGGATTTACTGTGATTCTTATTTTCAAATCATGGCATCAGATACTGTCATTTAGGCAATCTGATATCATTGAATTGTCTACTAAATGCACCAATATCTCAATCCATGTCATACATCTAGTATTCTAAGCCTGTTTAGCAAGTAACCTGCCACCCATGGCATCGTCTCATACATTATAAAACATTTGTGGGAACAGGATAATGTAAGACACTGTGCTAAAGACAGGCCTTTTTTTAAAAGATCCCTATGTATTGTTGTGGCTATGTTCTGCCCTCTAGTGGTGTCAAATCATATGATGCAACTTTATGGCATCAGGAAAAATGGATGTCTCGAGCAAACATTTGGAGCGGATTTTGTTCGGTATTTGTGAACAGAAAAGGATTTTATAATACGAATAAATCTATCAATATAAATTAGATGATATAGGTTATATTATTATGCTTATGATTTTATGGCAAGGCCCGCATGTTCATAGACACTTTATAATTGTGGCTCACTCTTCATCTCTCACACACATACTCTTCCCATTACATATACAGACCCAGATACAAGACATCCATGCTCCAACACACACACATATCCTATCATTAATAAACTATGAGCCTGCATAGGAGCCCAGGCATGAAAGACTGTTATTACGTAACACACGCATGAAATTGTAAATCACAGGCCTGGGCTCTGGTTTTTCGCAAGTGGGAGGGTTGGACTGAAATAGCATGGATTATAATGGGGGTGGGTGGCTTCACGCTGTGTTCGCCTCAATACGTCCTCCCTGTGTGAGGGACCAGGACTCTCCGGCATCTAGTTACAACTGAAAACAGTTGGAATGTGTAGAATTAAACCAATACAATGTAATATATGTAATATATGCAATGTCATAAAATTTAAATATAGTGACGAATGGATGGATGTTCAGACATAGGGCAAGAACGACAGACAATAAGTGACCAGGTGCAAACCCGCATTGAGCTCCTACTTGACTACCTATATTAGAGCCAAAGCTTAAACAAACATCACAGCATTCCCCACTAGAGGCCACATTGTTAAAAAACATCCCAAACAGAAACACGATAGAATTCCTTTGGTTGTTACTTGAATAATCAAGAAGGCCATTATGCAACCGCTGTAGGGGTCTTGAAGGCAGCTCTCCTTGTTCTCCTCGATCTACTTGTGGTCCCGCTGTGGTCTAGCTTAGGAGGCCGCGCTGCTACCTTCGCAAAAATGTTCCTCTGAACATCCGAGCCGCGGGGCTAATCAGTGGTGGCAGATAAGAGCCGGGGCCGGGTCTGGAGGGGAGGGGGAGGGGATTGATGCGATGACACAAACGGCAATCAGAAACTCCTTCCTGTCTAGTCTATCCAGGTGTGTGAGATGACACAAGTGGCCAAAAAAAGAAGCCCCCTCAGCCCTCCCCCCAGGCTCTCAGCCTTCCACCCCTCTGGGATATATGGAGTGTCTCTGTTTCTGTGCAAATCAAAGGGCAATCTGACGTGGAGATTCAAGAGGTCTGCAGCTCTCCTCTGCCCCCAGTGTGAGAGCACCGGCAACTGCAGCGGCGAGCGCCGAGGAACACAGGCCAGAGGCAGAGGTGTTTGGAAAAAAGACAACTACAAAACTGTACACTCATCGTGCTGGAGAAGGAGTACAGGGCTAAAGGGATTGTCTTCTGTTCACTGTTTTTTTTTTGTGGTGGTTGTCTTTTTTATTTTGTTCAATTGTTAGAGAAAGGGAGATGAATATGGATGACAAAAGGAAATGAAAGAACAAGCTTGGAGGAAATAAGGCGATTTCGTTTTTTAAGGAGAGACACATAGAGAGAGGGGGAATAGGAGGGAGAGAGAGGGGGAGAGCGAGCAGAGAGAGAGACCTTGTTTGCCAAGGCTGTTGTGTCTCCAGTGTAGTGGTGGAGCCACTGCAATGCACCAAAACCAAGGGGAGAGAGAGGGTTGGAAGATTGAGGGGGTGGGGTGATAAAAAGAGAACGAGAGACGGAGACAGAAAGAGATATAGGAAAGAGAGAGAGAGAGAGACAGAAAAGAGGGGAAAGGGGTGAGGTAAATTACAAAATGGGAAGGCAGAATGAAATAGTGGGTGGAAGGACGGAACTGGAATGGAGAGAGGGAAGGAAAGTGTAGAACAAGGCTGGCATAGAGGAGAAAAAAAGAGAATATCCAATGGAGAGAATGTCGAGATTCAAGATTCAATAAAACATATAAGCCATCCATCTAGCTTTGGAGCGAGCCCCTGACTATGACAGGGAGTGGCGGGGGGGGGGGGGGGGGGCAAAACACAACATCACATCGAGATTTCACTTTTTGGCTCACCTTGTTATTCACAAACCCTGCTGTAGCTGCTTTACCTCAACAAGTAATGCACTGAATACCACAGACATGCAAGCACACACACACACACACACAGAGAACCAAAGGTATGTGACACTTGCGACGTAGGCAACCTTTCAGCTTCTCTGCACATACCATTTTACCAAACAGGCCAACCCAAAAGAACCCATTCACACATTGCTGGGTTTTGAAACATCCAGACAGTAAAGTGTCCCTGCACTGAATTCACATAACAGGGGGGGAGAGAAAGACAACAAATAAAAAGAGTGAGTGAGTGAGAGAGTGAGTGAGTGAGTGAGTGAGTGAGTGAGTGAGTGAGTGAGTGAGTGAGTGAGTGAGTGAGTGAGTGAGTGAGTGAGTGAGTGAGTGAGTGAGTGAGTGAGTGAGTGAGTGAGTGAGTGAGTGAGTGAGTGAGTGAATTAACCGCTTCTGGTAAAAGAGAGATATGGCCTGCCTGGTGAAGACTACTGTTGACAGAAATCCTTGTTAAGAAGGAAGCATTCAGAAGGATGTGCTAGGCTAGCTAAGCATTGAGTTAGAGGGATTGTTATGTCATGCAATGATGCGCCCATAGTATCCCATCTTACCTGGCACCACAACTGGTGGGAAGAGAATAAGGGGGGTGGGGGGGTCCAGCAAGATTTGATGTATTTTATCGGCGTACTTTATCACAGAGACAGAGAAACAGTTGGAGAGTTAGAAAGATACAGAGACAGAAAGAGAGAGACACAGACAAAGTGAGAGGGAGCGAACTAATGGTATTGTCATGGCTCAATCCAATCCTGGGGCTCAGTGATGGTGAAACCGATTCCCAATATGGCCAGAGACTATTTCACTGTTCTCTGTTAAATGAACCCCTGTCCTCCACAAAATAGATTTGTTGATTGGATGGATGGAGTGATAAATGAGAAACAATGATGAATGGATTAATAAAAAAAATTGATTGATAACTATTGATAACTACATTAAACATAACTACATTTGGCCAATTTGAGACAATGTCTCAATGACAATGTCTACAGATACAACTATTGGACTAAAGTTCTCATTCTGTGATATACTTAAGTTTGAACTGTTCTTATTCCCATAGTGATCTAGAACTACACAGGAATCATTCATGGAAATACATTAAATAGTGTGGTTGCTACTGCAAGCACATCTACTGTTCTTCTTAAGTTTTCTTTATTCCATTTGCCTTTTTATTTTTCATATTTTTTACAATGTAAGCCTTCTCTGACACTTAAACTACTTCAGACATCGTAACTTGGTAAATCTTCAACGTTAACCTTCGTTCAAACCATTTAACAAATTAACACACCGAATTTCGATCACCTTTACCTTTTACAGAATCACAGTCTAAGTTCCATATCGGCTTCGTTTTCAGCTGGTCTCAACGATTTACGCTGATGTTAGAGCGCAGAGGACGTGCAGGCAGTGATGCCACTACCAACGGCAAGCACTTTTTGATGCATCATTATTGATTCTGTAACCTTTCTAACCACCTAACTGGAGAAGCGCTCTTTGGCCCCTTAGAATTATTCATAATTGAATGTCCAATCAGCTGACGATGTGATGTGTGGGATATGTTTAGATGGCCTGCGGGCCAAACAGTTTGACACAAATACTGCTCCGACAACCAAAAAGGGTAGACGATGGAGTTTGTAGAGTCAACGACAACATCACCAGTTCTCTCCAGTTACCACCAATTACTGGAACACACATCTCTTTCCAGAGAACATGCTCAATGGAGTGTAGATTAATAAACTGAATATGGTGCTTGAGGGGATGGCAAAAGATACCACCTCTGGCGGTCAGCCACTCATCGGCTTGAGCATGAATGCAGCTCCACCAGACATCTGCTTTAAGGTTTTCACAAGAATCCCCATGACTAGATGAGAATCCAAGTTATTACAAATGTTTCAAAAACAAATTTAAAGCTGTTGATCAAGGTTCTTCTCCATTGAATAATAGACCTCAAAACTATTTCAACATTACTTCTCCCTGAAGATCCGATTGCCGCAGATGGGTAGTTTGAACATTCCCACTCACTGGCTAAGGAAACACAAATTACTACTGAATGGAGGCAGGTACTGATTGATCGACATCCAACAAAGATTTGGAACAAACCTTTTAGAAACCAGCATGCTTGGGTGTATTCTTTATTAAATTCTTACCATAAATGTTGGTAAATTTCGAAATGATGACTTATATATTGATCCTCCTAATCTTATCTGACTGCAACCGATCTTGAGCAGCACTGACTCAACAAGCACGTTGATATTTTTGAATGTGTTCCATGACTGGCTAAGCCACAAATCTTGTCGTTTGTGTTTGCGCGTGCGTGTTAATTAAGAGTGCATGTCTTTATGTGGACACATAAAATGTGATTGTGCTGGTGGTAGATGTATGATGGTTATTTTGTCTGTGGCTATTCTTAGGGCCTAATTTGAATAAAATGAATAAATGAATAAGTAACAACTGGGCCATATCAAATTTAATGTGGTTATGTTGTGCTTAAGTGCAGCAGGAACATTAATGATAAAATGAAGCGAGTAGTTCAAAACGGCAATGGTTTGAAAGTATGTATGTTCATTAGTATGCAAATTGTGTTTTTCTGTGAATCGTTTCCCCTCCAATCTAAACAAAATGCAAATTCCGGAATTAATTTGTAATTCTGAGTACTTAATATTCATACTTGTATAAAATGCAGAAAATAGCATTTCATTCATTTGTCAGGTAAAGCACAAATTGAAAGAAAGGTCAAATTCAATGCATAGACTCCTTGCATGCTACTGGACTGAATGGCTGAACGTAAACTCACAGGGCTGCCATTTTATAATATATTACTATACTATATTATACAATCAGCAGTACAAGCAGGTCCACAAAGGTGGTTTAAAAGGTGATGCCTAGAATATAAAAGTCCCTGAAATTAAAGCTCTGGCTGGATTATTCAGGGTTACTTGTTCTGGATTAAAAATCCATTGAGGACTGGAGAACAAGACTCTTAATTGCTGCCAGCTACAGTACATTGCTACAAACTAAATTATGTATTCAACAAAGAAATAATCATTATTTGCTGACAGAAATAGACAACTAAACTCATAATACTAATGTGTGCTTGATAAAGTGTGGAAATGGAAAAAAGTGAATAAAATAATAATAATCAATTTAACCAAAGAGGTAGATTAATTTCCTCTAAAAGCCGGTTTCCATCCCGTTTTTGTTTTCAGAATTCTGTGTTTCACGATTTTTATTCATTTTATCATCAGCGCTACTTTTATGAATTAATAACATTTCCACAAATATATAACAGAAAACACACGGGTCAGGTGAGTTTGTCGGAGGCTGCTCTCATTTTCGGTCAATGCTCCCCCCTGTTTGCAAAGCTTTCTTATATTTTCTAAGCCTAGGATGTCAGACTCAGAAAGTCCTGAATGGATTCTCGTCTTGAATCTGCAGATCACTTGCACTAGTGCTGGTGTTTTGAGGCATGCCCTGGTAACACAGAGCTGTTCCTTGTTCATCGCATGGGTTTCAAACTTTAAGTGGTCATCGCACGTATTTTTTCGGGTACAATCAATAGTATGTTGACAGAATTTTCTCAAATTGGCTCGGGTTAGGTTCTAATTTTGAATTAGCTGTATTATTTAATGATCAATTTCAGCGAAATTATGGACAATTTAGCAAATTCTGCGTTGCGGAAATCAAGGGCCCTACAACTTAACTAATCATGTTTAACTCAGTTTGGACAGCATAAAAGATGTGTTCACACCAAATGCGGAGCGAATATTCTGCTTCCGTTACTTGGGCGAGGTTAATTTTGCCAACCACAAACTTTTCTTGCACGATTTAGAATCAAGCGATAATCGCAGGGAAGTTCAAATATTTAAACCCGAGCAAATTATGAATTTCATCGTCTGCGAGTAGAATCAACCGAAATCCACGCAAACCAGGTAATTCACACAGCGCCATTCGAGCCATCCGCACAGTCTACTGGCTTCGGCAGTAAATTCATATCTATAGGCGTCTTTGCGTTGACTTTGTATGTAATCGCACCGCATGTTGGCCTTCGCTTGAACACACATTAACTGTGTTCATACTAGGGCTTGGCGATTTTTTCGGTTTAAACGATTAATTTGGATTTTTACTTTGCTACGGTTTGTGAAATGGCTGAACCGAAAAATCGCGATTTAAAAACAGTTCTAGACTCTTCAGATTTGTTTTGCTTTAAAGGACTCCGTAGTAGCCTCCTCTGTCACTTTCCAGAACGCGCGCAAAACTTAGCCAAAACTCAGCCTACTACAATCACATTCACCGCGCCCCGACAGACGTAGGGGAGAGCCGGGTCGATTGAAACACATTTCAGTTAAACGTCTTTCAAAGATGACGTTACGTATACAAATAATTTGTGATCAACAACTCACATGTGTGTTCTCTTAGTTACAAGTGTAATTTAATATATATGTTGGATGATCGAGCTGTTTTATAACTTTGAACGTAAGTCGACATCTGTTTCAAACGCCCCGCCTAGTCGGGACGTTTGAAACACATGCGGGACGAATGAAACAGCATATTTTAAAAATAAACTATTGACCTTACTCTTGTTTTTATGCAACCATATTCATATTATTATGGCATGAAACAAAAAACACAACTATTTATTACAAAAAAACTACCGCAGGAAGGATTATACTTGGCGCTCTCGAAAACAGGTTCGGGGGACAACATTTGAACGGTGGGACGTCATTACACGATTTTGCGGGGTTGGTCAGTCTTGCGTGCTGGACGTAGTGACGAAATTTTACATGAAAGCCTTGCGTGGTTTTCGAGGAATTCACTGTGTTTCAATCGTCCCTTGTTTCAATCGACCCGGATCTCCCCTACCATAAAAATGTCCACGAACACAGATGAAGAACTCATTCATAAAAAGGGTGATACTTCAGTTGTATGGAAGTGGTTCGGGTACAAGTAGTCAGACATAGAACCAAGTGTTCTGTGTAAGGTTTGTAGAAAGTCGAACGCATTTTACAAGTTTTTCAGGGATGGCCTACAAGATCTTTTTTTTTCAGTTTGATTTAAAAAAAATCTTTGCACAATAATGACAGCCAAGTGGTGCTGATTTTATTTTTTATTTTTTATTCTCGAACAACTGATTGGTTCACACAGGCCTAGATTACTTGGTAATCTCCTTTATTTTTATTGTGTTAATAAAGAAAACATGTATTTAAATTTTGCCTTGGTCTTTTTAATTTGTTTAGAGGAAAACAGAAAAAAAAAATCGAGTTTTAAATCATAAATTGTCCATTAGTTAGAAAAAATCGAGATTTTATTTTTAGGCCAAATCGCCCAGCCCTAGTTCATACCAAAAGTAAATTGAATATTCCGTTGCATGGTCGCACAAGTAAACAGGTTTGAATGAGTCAACCTCAAAACGCTTGCGCAAGTTTTTTGAAGAATATCAGAGGTGGGGAGCCTCTCTTGTTAAGGCCAACGTTTCTTTTCCACTGATTCATTGTCCACCATGTCCACCACCATTGCGAGTCCAAAGACTTCGGAGAACCCAACGTCGTCGTTTATGGGATCATAATATCATCCGGAGGCGCACAGAGCTTTTGACGTGATACTCCGGAAACGGCAACAATCACTTTCTCCTCCAATTAGTGGTTCAATCAGGATTTCAGGGAGTGAACGCTGATAGGCATCACGACAAAGCATCAAGCGAAATTTGTGGAAATGGTAGAATTTATATTTCAACTTAAGCGAAATGTTCACGCCAGTAGATACGCGAGCAGAGAAATCCACGTGAACCGGATTGTTGCCATTCACCAATTCATGCTGCAGGTTTTTCCAACGGAAAATACATCTATATTTGCTTCTTTGCATTGACTTTGTATGTATTACTGCCGCGCTTTCATTTTTGATGCGAATGCACAGTAAAACTTATTTGAGCATTCATTTCAGCGAGATAGTCAGCAAAAGAGGAGTAATATCCTTAATACAAGCCCTACATCTGGATCGGGACCTGATAACCATGCACTCATATACCAGTCAAAGGCTCATTCCTATCTTCATGCATTGATTCATAGGCTGCAGTCTCGTCACTTCCATCCATCCATCCGTTCTAACATAACATATCCTAACATAAGTTTGACCTAGACTGTTCTGCAGTTACCCTTTGACATTGCACAACAGCATGTCCTATACTGTAATGGTGATTGAATGGTTATTCTTTGGTTGGCACAAACCAACACCAGCCCTGGTAAAAAGTTCAGCCAACACAAAGATAGACTGGGCAGGTCTCAATGAATAATGATGTATACGTCACACATAGTGACACACACACACACACACGCACACGCACACACACACACACACACACACACACACACACACACACACACACACACACACACACACACACACACACACACACACTTCTCACCTGTCAAGGTGCTATGGCAACCAGCCGGAAAGCTGGCCAGTGTTGTGTGCTGGCCTCACACAGCCTACAGATAACTCACCCTGTAAGCCCCACAGGTATTTCAGCTCCAGCTTAATCCCCTGCTGCCGTAACTCAAGGTCACAGACGAGATAGTTCTAGTCCAGCTGAGAACAGCTCCTTATTACAAGACACTGTTCAGCAAGGGCTTGGAGTTCTAATTCGAAGGGAGGTTTTCACCTTTTGGAAATGTTACCAAGGATGGAATATGGATCTTTGCTCCAATTGGCTGAAGTTCCCCTCTGGAAAGACTCTGCTTGGGCTTCTGCCCCTAAGAATGTCTGTGAATTGCCGTGTGTGTGTGTGTGTGTGTGTGTGTGTGTGTGTGTGTGTGTGTGTGTGTGTGTGTGTGTGTGTGTGTGTGTGTGTGTGTGTGTGTGTCTGTCTGTGTGTGTGTGTGTGTGTGTGTGTGTGTGTGTGTGTGTGTGTGTGTGTGTGTGTGTGTGTGTGTGTGTGTGTGTGTGTGTGCGCGTGTGTCAATCTATTCGGTTTTAATGGCAGTTATTTTGTTAGTTATACTTAACAAATGTATGTCCCCACTGTGTATGGTTTTCTCACAAAAATAGGTAAAGAAATTGGCCAACATTATCAAATTTGCGTCCACAACCTCAACCCTCATCTCCCGCTGTAACAAACGACGATCATTATGTGAAAAATCATCCAGATCATTATACCGCCATTCTGGTCTCCCCTTTATTTTTCCCCATTATCCCACCGCCCCACTTGTTTACCAGAGAGAGAGAGAGAGAGAGAGAGAGAGAGAGAGAGAGAGAGAGAGAGAGAGAGAGGAAACACGAGAAAACAAGAGAGAGAGAGAGAAAAAGAGAGAAAGAGAAAGAGAGGAAGAATGAGTGGTGGTGAGGATGAGAGAGCGCCAGAGCAGACGTCCCCGAGGACCTCTGTGACCTGCTTCCAACCGACAGCTCTGGTGAATGGAGCTCTCCAAACATGACCAACGGGAGCCCAGATGAGCCCGATGCCCATTCATCAGCCGCTGAGGGACCGCCACGGTGCTGGCATCTCAACCTTTAGCAGAACACCTCCTGGGACTTGTGTGGACCTCTACACTGTAGAAAAATCCTGTTCATTTATTTTTTCTATGGTGACTGCATGTGTATGCATGTGCAATTACCACACAATAAAAAACAAATATCAAATGTTGTTTCTGAACGGCAGAGAAGAGATTTGCCATGTTAATATATATATATCTATATCTATAAATAAATAAATAGAAATTATCCCACAAGGCAGGTAGTGATGTGGATCCAACAATTCAAATATCAGTAAGATTGTGCGTTACTATGGCAGCAGACAGGTCTATGAAGTGACATCATCCGGCCTAACATCTACCTTTCCCATAGCGCTCCACCTTTTCTCCTTTTCGTTCCACGTTATCGTCACCGAGATCTGCCCGGCAGCCTGCCTACATGTGAGGGTCCTTTTGTCACTTTCTATCCATTGCTCTCCACCCCCATCCCTGCGACGCAGACACACTTACATAACCACAATGCTCTCTTTCTCTCATATATATAAAAGGTCATAGTGCCCCCTGTTGACTCAGCAGTGTAAATGCAGCACCCTTGCCTAGTAACAGGATTAGAAATCTCTAATCTAATGCAATGGCAAACATGACTGACTCAACATAGAACATTCCAATATCATATATATGTATATATATTAGAGCTGTCAAGCGATTAAAATATTTAATCGTGATTAATCGCATTAATGTCATAGTTAACTCACGATTAATCGCAATTAATCACAAATTATTTTTCTATGCTAAATATCCCTAGATTTTTTGTCCCATAATTCTTCTCATTTTAATTCTCTTATCAACATGGTGAAGTGCATCGGCTTGCCTTGTGCAAATGATTTTTTATTGATAACAACATTGGCATATACTGATCAAAACAGGACGATACAAAAAAAGAGCCTATAGTGCAATTAAACGACTGCTTTGAACAAATGTCATTTGAACGTAGCAGTCAGGCTACTGCTTCTAAGTTTTTCTTCTTTTTTTTTTTTATATAATAATTGCGTTAATCGCGCGATAAAAAATTTAACGCCGTTAAAATTGGTTTGCGTTAACGCCGTTAATAACGCGTTTAACTGACAGCTCTAATATATATGATATATAATATCCTATTTTACCTTAAAATCGTTTACCTTTAAGTTGGCGAAAGAATTTATAGGCAATGACTTTAAGGTTTGCTGAGATACTGCTGGAAAATACTGAGAAGCAGTTTGTTTTTTGAGTGCTCATCGTGATCGGTTGTCCCCTGGTGGTAATCAACACCACTGCACACTCATCCACTCAGATGGAAGGAACCTCATCAATGAACTGCCCTCTGATCATCTTATTCGATTTAAACAGCTCTCATAAAATATAAATAGGGCATCAGACATCCGCAGGTTGTATCGATCAAAACAGTATTGATGGCCTTCCCCACCCCTACCTTTGACAGCTAAAGAGGGATAACGTTGTAAGTGATGGCTGAGCTGTGCATCTAATGGTTATCGTGATGAGAAATCAATGAGGCTTCTGAGGGAGCGTGGGCAGCCCTTTAATGACATTAGTGTAGGCAGACGGAGGAGGATAAAACGACGTGTAGTATGAAACAAAGAGGTGATGGTGGTGATCTGTCTGCATGCAGAAATATGAGTGCTTTTGGCCATCTGATGTTTCTTGAGGGATGTCTTGTTGTCATCATTAACAAAGGGACGTTTACATTGGGAGCCTTCAATTCTACAGCGGATTGACTCTGGAACTGAAAATTATCCTTTCATATCCTCTGGGGATTAGATGCCTTGGAATAAACTGAATATAAACATGAACATCTTCCAAATTTATATTTAATTTACCTTATATCCGCTTACCCGCACTTACTATCGCTGTGACCAAAATATCCCAATATCGTATCATATTCAGTTATAAGTCAGACTGCAATGTAAAGGGGCCGCCACTAGGTGGTTAAGAGGAGCTGAGTAGTGCGACATGAATAATGCAATGTCACCAGTCCAGAATCAAGTGCCCATCTTCTATTCAATCAGAATCAGTGATGGCAGAAAAACAAAAAGGACTGGCATGCACAAAAACAGTTTTTTTTTTTTTACAAATGTCCACAAAAGCATGAACACATGCAAATACGCACAGACACACACAGGGATGTTGGTCCTCAAACACGTGGCCATGAAAAGGCCTTTTGTCCGTGACAGATAATCATCACTGCCAACCAGCAAATTGGTCTATTCAAGTGTTGGTTAACCATAGCAGTAACAGTCCCACCAACAATGCAAGGGATTACAACACAGTTTATTAATTGTAATCATCCTGACACACACCGTAAGGCCAGTTTGACGGGTCTAGGAGGCTGTTGGGGGATGGGAGGTGGTGATGGGTTGGAAAAACAAAAACATGATGAAGCCAAAATAATGCTTCATTGTTTAAGGCTTAATTTGTAGTTTGTTTTCACGGTAAGAAAACTCTCATCAAGCAACCAATCTGTGAACAAACCCATATTGACATATCAAAGTGCACACACACTTTGCTTGTCCATCAAAATCCGAGGATGACTCATTTAATGATCAGATCTCTGATGGCTGAACGTTCCCATCTCACACACGAACACACACACAAACATTTAAAACCATCACCACCACCCGCCATTTGATTGCAATCGTGGGGTCGTTAGGTTGCTTGATTGCTGTCGGTGTGGCTGTGGGGCCGGGGGGTGCGTACACTGGGTCATTCTGTTCCGCTAAGTATTTGACCCCGAGAAATGAAAAAAGGGAACAAGCTGACACAGATTAAGGCCACTGTCAAGCCGCCCCTCTGATCCCGGAGCGGGGATGATGGTCACGTATTAACATGGACGGACAGAGCCCATCTCATCAGTGAGGACCAATGCTCTGGGCTTTGAAAAGCACCTCACTTTGACTAATTCTCATGTTCTCTCACACAGACACACACTCACACACACACACACACGCACGCACGCACGCACGCACGCACGCACGCACGCACGCACGCACGCACGCACGCACGCACGCACGCACGCACGCACGCACACAGACAGACAGACAGACAGACAGACAGACAGACAGACAGACAGACAGACAGACACACAGACACACACACACACACACACACACACACTCTTGTAAGCTGCCCTTTTGCTGAAATCACCCTTTGACTGAATAACTGCAGGAAACCAAGCCATGGCCGATGGACTTCATTAATTATTCAATGCTCTATAAATGGAGCCAGCAAGATCTGCCTAAAACATGTCGGGACAAAGGAGACCTGCTTGCTACTAAGGAAGAGCATACAAGGTGAGTTATTGAGTCTATCAAATAAAAAAACGAATAGACTTCTCCCCTTTGGGGCTACACTTGAGTGCAGCCAAATAACGGTCCAAGAATCTTGTATCCCCTGGTCCCTTGAAAGCAGTAGCAATGCAAAACTCCTCTGTACAGTAAAAATACACGTACAGGCGTGGCACATCCTTGTCGCTGTCGAAAGCAAGGATTAGGAATTCCCCAAAAGTACATTGTTTGATAATAACATATATATATATATATATATATGCATATATTCAATAAAGCCCATGATCAGTCGTTCAACCATTCTGTTGCAAAATATACATTATGTTCTTAGCAAAGGAACAAAAACATTTTGCAAAATTCGTGCCCATTTCATAATATTCTGAGAAAAGATGCAAACAAAAAAATGAAACCAATGTTCTCAATGTTTTTCTTAACGTGTATGCTGAACGTTAAAAATGAAACATTCTATTCTGTTACACCAGAGCAGATATGAACTATAAACCATCTTTATAGCAATCAACTCCCTCTAGTATTGGCATAGCTCTCCCTCAAGCTCCTACGCATGATCAAGGGCAGAGGGGACGCCCGCTAGACAGGCCAGCGGGTGTCTGCTTTCTTCCCACCGTCGACAACCACAGGCAGATCACACCTCACTCCCTGCCCATCGATCAGCAGCCCTTGACGAGGTTGGGGAGGCGCTGGGGAAGCAGTCTGGTAGACTTTGCATGGGGCCTGCGTGGTAGATGAGAGCAAGGCTTTTGGGTTATGACACCGTGGAAAAAAACACTGGGATGACTGATTTGGTTCTGGGAAACTGCCAAAGCGGCAATCGTTGACACAGGTGTCAGCTAAGGTGCAGGTGTGTTAATGCAGAATGCAGTAATGCATGCATGACACTAGTCCGGATACATGCTGCATTCACAACATAATGCATCCTCGAGTCTAAATGGCATGGTATGCCTGTGTGTGCAGCTCTATAACTAGACATTTGCAAGGATTTCACTGTAAATTAGTCCTGACTCGTCTTAGATTAGAGGGCTCAGACATTTTCCATTTATTATTAGCTATTATAGATAGTTGACTACACTTAGCATTCTAGCCAACTGCTACCAATTCTCAATAAAAATGGAAGAAGCTAGCAAGCAGAGAACATTGAATATTTAACCTTTTATTCATGTTCCAAAAATAGAAACAAATGAGCATAACGACCTATTCATTATTTTTCCTATTTCTGAATTCAAGCGGAGTACTTTGCGATATTGTACAAGCATCTCATGCTATACTATTACCCCTAGGAATCATTTAGAAAATTGCTGACAATTTGTTGTAATTCTGCCAAGCCTTGTTTAATAAAAAAATAAAAGGAATAATCAACTAAAATAAAAGGGGGAGAAATGTTGCAAGCTTAATGTTTTAATAATCCTTGATTATTTTACAGAAGTGCTTTCACCTATAAGTAAAAAACATTAGCAAAACAACACTGGTGAAAATGCATGGTGTGTCGCCTCGCCATAGCAACTAAGGTTGCACGATATTGGAAATAAATCTTATTGTAATATTTGGTCTTTCTGCTATACATATTGCAATATGAGAAAAAAAATGAAAAAAGGAATGGATCATTATACAATGATTTGGATGATTTTGTAGCGGAGTTCATCTGCATTGATCCCTTTGGGATCGCTCTCGTATGGTGCAACACTGGCAAAGGCATCCAAAATAGTTTTTGCTTTTGCTTTGCATGGCATTCAGATTTGGCTTTGCACTCGTTATGCAGAGCTTTATGTGGCAAATTAAATGGGACAACAAATGAGTCGTGCTGCCGTTTGTTGGGGCAACAATTGCAAAGCACTTATTTTGGGTCAACGTTGTCTTTTCTGAAACCAAGATAATTCCATACAACTGACTGGCTTATCTCTTTAGAATTAAATCTTCTTGCTGGCTCACTGTGACGTTTTGTTCTACGACTGCTTTGGTTGTCTGATCTTAAACTGATCAACATAAGTGATTGGTGGTTCGCTGTGCATGATGAGCTTGTATGTCAACAAGCGTTGTGTATCCAAGAACCGTTAAATCAGAGTACATTATGTCATATCAGACAGACTTCTGTTGTAAATTAGCCATGGAAAATAAGAGCTGTACCAAAAAATAATTATAATAATAATAATAATAATTGTTATTATATTGCACGTCCAGCAATCGGACATGCACGTATTGCAATTTCAATAGGAGAACGATATGGTGCAGCCCTAATGGCTGCCCAATAGAAACAGATGGATCGATTCAGAGACTACTCTCCACAGCATTGCATGTTCAACGAGTGGAAGTCCTACCACAAAAACATTCCACCTCCTGACGGAACACAGACTGCTGCTGAGCTTGGTTCTGCGAGTTGGATTTCTGTTATCCATCTCATGAGGATGATGACGACTACAAACGGTAAAAAAATAAATAAAAATACGTTGTTGGGAAATGCTGACGGGGCATTTTTTCATTGTCTTTTCCCCTCTACTGTGGAGGAGGGGTTGTGGGTCGGACCTCTGAAAGGAGAGTGAAGGGGCGTGGGAGGGGGAGCAGCTGAATCGGTAATCAGCGGTTTCCGTCTCTCAGCCCTGGGTTAATTGTGGCCCTCCGTCAGGCTGGCTCACATGCAGCACTGGAGCTAAGGCACTGCCATGCCAGGCCCTGATCCAACACCCAGGAATGGGGAAAGGCTTTTTGTAAGATGTATTACTCACACTAGGGGTGTAACGATACATGCATTCGCATTGAACCGAATCGGCACGGACGTCATGGTTTGGTGCATGGATTGCCACGGAGAATACACAGTATAAAATGTAATGAAATTTGCATGCAAATTAATTAATGTATTGCAGAACGAATGTTAGATACGCTAGTTCTTCAGGGACAACTAAGCTGCAGCCCTCATTGGCGCCTAGGTAGCCGAGCTCCGCCTTCAGGGTAGTGCTACAGTTTTTGGTCAGGTCGACGGTCAAGTGAGTGAGTCAGTCAGTACGTTTATGCACAGCTTAATCAGATTAAAGCCATAGTTTGACTATGCTCCTCAATTGGACAACTGCAATTGTCCGAGTATACATGGCGAGAGAGAGTCCAAGCCAAAGTTCCTTTCCCCAAATTCCTTCTCCACCATGGCCGAGATAACCCCCACTACGACGAGTCTTTGTTGTGGAAGTACCAGAGTCAGAGAACCCGACGCAGTCTTTAAGATTCATAATATCAGAGAATATCCCCTTCAGTTCGGCCGCGGTGCAATGAATGAATAAATATCGTAAACACGTCGTAAGAAAAAAACATTATTTTGTGCCCGAAGTTATTAGTTTACAACCTCGTTGATAACCAACGTTTAAGAAACCATGTACTTTTAATTCAGCGTTGGGTGAAATCGAAGCTTAGTGTGTACTGAATGCATGTTGATGATGATGATACACTCCTTATAGGGGGTAATGGCATGTCACCGGCTGCCTCCATCTTCTGCGTCTCCTTTTTAAATAAATCGCTGTTTCTCGTTTCCGGACGGCGACAACCATAAACATATAAAGAAATAATAAAAATATATATATTTATAAAGAAATAATAATTGTTTATATGTCTATGGTAACAAGTCGTCACCATAGACACCACCGTCTCCTTCTACTTCCTAACGTCCCCCGGCCTCTCGAGGATGCGCAGAACGCAAACTCCGATATGCGATCATAGCAGCACTAAAGACGAGTATGGCGAGTGGCGGCCGGCAACCCACAAGAGTTAGTGGATCCGCCCGCCTCATTGAGGTCGCAAGTGTTACAGTGTTACAGTAGTAAAGTAGTTCCCTTCATTGTACCGAACTCGTACCGAACCGTGATGTCTGAACCGAGGTCTGAACCGAACCGTGACTTCAGTGTACCAGAATGAAGATATTTACATGACAAATTACAGTCTTCTTGATCATACAATAACTAAGAAAGGGCCAACACAC
Source organism: Gadus chalcogrammus (assembly GCF_026213295.1). Lineage (NCBI taxonomy): Eukaryota > Metazoa > Chordata > Actinopteri > Gadiformes > Gadidae > Gadus > Gadus chalcogrammus. Next base: position 5,001,903 of record NC_079412.1, on the reverse strand, counting down.
ACAATCACACACAGACACGCACACACACACACACACACACCGCACACACACGCACGCACACACACACACGTCTGAAGGCAGTCTGATGGTGGCGCCGTTGTTACCCAGCAGCGCGCAGCTAAAAACGTGCGTCCAAAAGCAAACCGCTCAGGCGGCAACATGATTCCTACCTTTCAGTACCACCACCTCGGCGGTGGCTTCAACCTCTTTGTCCGCTTGGCAGCTGGCAGTCGGCTCATCTCCTTCGAACAGCTGGTTCACCTCCCCCTGGACGTCTGAGGAGCTCCGGTCGCTCTTGGAGACCGTAAACCTCTGGCTCATGGTGACCGACCGGCACCGCCGGGGGGGACCGGAGACGGGTTAGGGCTCGGCCTCGGTAAATGGACGCTTCAGCTGAACGTTGAATGACGTCCCTAATGAGGGAAAGAGCTGATCTCACTTTGCAATGCACCTGTTCCTTCGACGTAATTGGCAAGTTTTGTTCCGAATTCTACGTCTTGGGAGAGCCGCGTCTTTTTGTTCAGTGATGCGATACGGAGTGATCCATAGGCTACATCATACAGGAGTGATACGGAGTGGTCCATAGGAGTGATCCACAGCATCAACCGGTGTCTCAGTGATGGCTGCGGCTCCGGGTCCTAGAGCCGTCGGTTTATAATCCCTGTATAGAGCGCAACACTGTGGTTCCGGAAGTAAAAATCCCAATCATTTTCTCCATAGAGGTTTTGATTAAGAACCATCCAAAGAATACTTACATTATGGAGTGTGCTGTTACCATGGAAACGTTTACCCGCAAACGCGAAAGTCATGTGGTCGATGACTGCTGCAACTGAACTCGATCGCTTAGCAAAAATGATTTCTCTTAGATGAATGGACATTTAGAGAGTTTTTAGAGCTGTAGAGGAAATGAGCTATACATGTTAAAAAATATGTTGATATCGAATATGATAAAAAATAAAAAATAAATAAAAAGAAATGATATAGCACTAGCAGGGTTTTTTCGTAATTTTGGTAGAATAAAAGCTAGGAATACATAGCCGAATGTTGAAAGGATAGATTAATTGAATTCGAGACTGAATTTAAATGTATTAAAAACGAGTAACGTTATTTTGCGTTGACAGTCAGAAACAAAGGAACTATCATGCCGATGACAACGCTCAATATGAAACACTACATAAACAGACACACAGATATGACACAACTTGTAGGCTATTAACAATATAAATAAATACTAGAAAAAGCAATTCCTGCAGAAAATGCGGTGAGTGCTGTAGTACAAAGGGAGGTTGAAAATGTTTTTTAATAAAGCCACATAAATTAAGACATAAAGAAACGTTGAATGGCTTAAATCAAGTGAAGGGATTTGAACAGAGTTCGAAAGTCTAAATGGAGTAAACAATGAAAACATGCACACCATTTATAAAAATGTAAATGGTTGGAAACAAATAAAATGACAGCTGAATGAAAAGCGCAAAGCATTGCTAAACAAGCCGAATTGTAAAAGGAATTGAAATGAAGAATCTGAAATAGCCGAAATTGTATGTAATCGCCTTATGATTTCGAGGGGAGATGTGTCCTGAATATCCTCCTTGCACCACTTGAGAAGGATCATTCTGGGTGGATCTTGGCCTACCTTGCAGATACTGTTTTCCTTGAGCAGTGTAATCATTCCAATGTATCCGTGGCTGTTTTAAGGTCTACAAGAATACAGCATTAACAATGAGGATGTGATTGTGTTCGACACTGATAATGCAGCCTACATGAAGAAGGCATTCACAGCAGCTCTGCAGTCGTTGTGCCCCAACTCATACACATCACATGCATGGCACACATAATGCATCTCATTGGCAATGCCTTCCGCAAACCTTTTGTTCAGTTGAACAGCTTCATGCTGAGTTTCTCCCAGATGTTCTTCAATGCTTGATCACGGAAGAGAAGATACCTCCGCTTCATGACAAACAAGCTGCCAAGAAAAAAGGCGGTCATGCCTCCAAACCCCTGTGCAACACGCTGGAACTCCTGGTTCTTTGCAGTGCAATACCACGCACAGCACTTTGGACTGTACAAGGAGATCATAGAGATAGAAATTGAGGTAAAAACTTCCTTCACATAATTCCTCAGTACAATTAACACTTCCTTTTCTTCATCAGTTAACCCCCTTTGCACACACAAACAAGAATAGTTTAGTAAGATCAAAGTAAAAAATGTAATTGCATTGAACATAAATATTGCATGTTTGACCTAATTATGTGTTTTTTATTTAGGTGTGTAGCAGAAGTGTTCCACAGTCTGTGGAGAGACTCCACGAGATGCTTCAAGACCCAGACCCAGCTCAGTCCCTGAATGTCCACATCAACATCATGACTGACAAGTGCAAACGCTTCCTAAGTCTTCTCGATATATTCCAGAGCAGACGTCCTGTGACCACAAAGATCTTCAATTATCTGGAGGATCTGCAGGTGGTCTTTGCGGCCAACAAAGAGCTGCAGTATGAGGCGTGTGCCGAATACTTTCAAGGGTTTGACTTACCAAACACCACAAAGACAGCACAGTTGGTCAGGCATATGAAAACGCTGAAGAAAAGCCCACCAAATACATGTCACATGGGCAACCGGCCATTGAGTTTCTCCAGGAGGTCAGGGTGTTCGACCCTCGCCACATCGCATTCCTAGATGACTCCGTAGCAAGCTACAAGGCCATTCCAGGTTTCACTGAAGTGCAGAGTGATGAATTTGATTCTAACTTCAAAACACTTGGTCCAGCAGCACTCAGAGCTGCACCATCCGGCGTGGTGGATTTGGATGTGTTTTGGGATGGCGTGCAGGAGAGACTTCCTGGGCTGAGTTCCTTGGCAAAACGGTACAAAGATGCTGTCTCAAGCTCAGCTGATGCTGAACGCAGTAACAGCATCTACAAACTGGTGTTGTCTAACCGAAGAAGATCAACTACCAACATTAACCTCAAAGCCTTGGTCTTCCTTTACCACAACCAACGAGTCCGCAGTGGAGCATTTGAGAGGGAGGAGAGATGGTGGAGGGGGAGGAGATTGAGGAGGAGATGGAGGAGATGGACGTTGAGGTAGAGGGGATGGAGGATGAGGATGAGGAATGATGATTGGCTAGCGTCAGAGGCTACACAGTAAGTTTTAATTTTCCAAGTGGACTGTTGTAGTTTCATTCAATGAGTTGATGCAACTTTACAGTTGTAAGATGGCACTTTTTTGAAAAGCTACCTCTGTAGAACAGGAAAAAAAAAAATCTTATATTTTATTTATTCTTTTTTACAGAAGTTGGTAGCAGATTATTTTTGTAAAGCTACAGAAGTTGTTGCAGTAGTTTTTGCAAGTTCACGCAATTTCATCGCATAAAATTGCATAAATATGCCGCATATTTCATCGCATTTTTTAAGAAATCGTGCCGCATAATCAAGGACTTTTAACCAGGACACGGTTTTCTTGGGTACTTTCAAAACCCTCCGCAGAAACAGTTGGGGTGTAATGTGTAATATGTATGGTATAATCTTTATGAAAACTCAGTCAGAACTATTAAACACCGGAGGATGGGCGGGGTTGTGCAGTGGACACACACACACACACACACACACACACACACACACACACACACACACACACACACACACACACACACACACACACACACACACACACACACACACACACACACACACACACACACACACACACACACACACAATGCATTTCGCTGCTACAACAACAACAAAAAATAGAAGAAAAAGTTCCCTAAAATATTATTACTTTCAAAAGTAAGCTTCTAGGACATTTTGGGTGGATTTGGAACAGTATGTGGGCAGGACGTTTTTTGCAGGACCTGGCAACCCTGCGCTGTTGCCCGAGGTGCTGAAATGCTCCGGAACAGATCTTGATCCATGGCGAAAAAGACTTGTATTCCCCCCCACCCCCTTTCAATAAATACTATGGCAAAAGTATTTATTAGAATAAAGAATAAATTCATGCATTATCATTCAACTTGAACATGTGTTTTTACAGTATAGAGTGGTGGAGGGATGATGTATGTTGGCCAACCCGGAAGTGAGCGTCGCCCTGGGTTCCCTTGACCACAAACCAACAGATTTTTCCATTGGATTTTGGATTATTGCAGAAATGTTGCATTTTTGAAGCACCTCATCAAAAAATGAAGATAAATAAAATAAAAATAACCGTGCTCCAAAGAACGACATGTAAACCAATACATTCTGAATGGGAGTGTTTCTCAGATTTTTCCATGCTACACAGAACGAAATGTAAGCCCATGCAAATAAAGGCTCCATGGTCATAATAATTTAAATATAATTAAATTAAAGCATGTAACGAGGAAATGAGACGACGCCATCTCCAAGCCGAAAAAATAAATAAATAAATACGTTTAGAATTGGTGTGTAAGGGGGCAAGTATAGGACCTAAAATTGATGATGGTTGGTGAACCAGTTGCGGACCAGAGCAGCCCGATGGAAACTAACATTATCCCAGACAAGAACAAACCTGAGCTGCTCTGTTCTGTCCTGTACAGCTGCATCGTGAAGTGCATCCAGAAATGTTATTATATGTTCGGTATTGAAGGGACCTAGTTTTGCTTGATGGTGCAGTAGCCCTTGAAGGCTTATGGCAGCACACAATGAGATATTTCCCCCCGCGCTACCCCGGGACTTGCACAATTGCCCTTTGGCCAATTATGTTACGACCCCGTCGTCTTGTTTTGCTGAGGTTGAATCCAGCCTCATCAATGTAAATAAATTCATGAGGCTGTGCAGCTCCATCCATCTCCAAGATGCTCTGTAACAAAACAAAGTACATGTAATACATATTTTGGATGGCATTACTCAAAACACTCAACTACAGTACTACACATACAGAACCCCCACCCCATCAAACAGGTACCTGGTACCTCTCTGAATGTATCTATGTGGTACTGATACAATGGCACATATTCAGCTGTAACTGGATGACACCAATACTGTATTGTAAATGTAAAGGACTGTAACACTTACCTGTACATATTCACGTCGAAGTCTTTTGACCCTGACACTGTTCCTCTCAAATGGGACCCTGCAAAATTGCTTCATGGTAATTTGATGCTTTACCAAGATGCGTCTGATAGTGGAACTGCTTACTCGCTCTAAGTTATTGAATACTTCTCTATCTGCAAGTATTTGTTGCTGTAGCTGGTTGAGACGGATTGCATTGTTTGCTCTGACCAGGTCCACAATGGCAAGTTCCTGCTGTTGGGTGAACAGGTGTTGGCTGATTTCCAGTCGGAATGTCCTTATTATGGATGAAACTGTGAAATGGCTTAGATTAGGGTGGACTCTCTGCCCAGCTTCCCTCATAGTCAGACCATGGTTTATATTCTCTTATGTCATCGGAAATAATGTTCCGTGCACGGCCTCTTCCACCACGTCCTCCTCTATGTCTATGTCTCTGTCCTCCTCTTCCTCCTCTACCTCTGCCTCTTGCTCTTGCTGCATCCATGCTTGCAAAGTTCTCAAAATGGCTAAACTGAGGCCTTTTTACAGCTGGCTGATTGGTGTTCAGTTTTGGAAGAAAGTGTTTTCAGGTGTGTATGTAAGTATTTTCAATTAACCAATGTGTTTAGGATTTTGAATAGATGTGTTTTCCCAATGGTACAATGAGATGTCATTTTTTAATGAAGTGTCTTATGTATGAAATAGTGTGTAGTGTGCAGGAGCAAGTGTGTTGCAGAAAGGAGCAAGTGTGTTGCACAATTGCAACTAAAGTGCCAATCAGCACTTTTTTTATCTAAGGAATGGTTACATATGTTTAAGGTATAGAAACAAAAACTTCAAGTTGTGTTACTTTGGTCTAAGCATTGGTCTAACTATGTGTCTATAGTGTTCAAGCAATTGAAAAAAAAATGTAAAAGCTAGGCCTACATGTCTACTTATAATATTATATCGAAATCATTTTATGTAAAAAAAAGAAATATAGGCCTGTATAATATATATATTAATATTTAATTAATTCAATATTAAACCAATGCATTTTAATCGGGATATTTTTTTCAACTTCAGAAGGGCTGCGCAGTGCAAGCTCTCGCTCCCCATATCGTTCTATCCCACAGTTTAGTTTCTTTTGTGTTCAACGTGACTCCTTTACATTTTTTTATCACTGTCTGGTGGCTAGTAGGCCTGGCTATAACGTCACTCTGAGAGATGTGCACGGACACATTTAACAAGGCAGGGTTATTTGAAATTATTCATTAAGTTATCATGTGTGAGAGGTCATTCCTCCTCCTGAGTGTGTGGGTGGTATTCTATTCTTTTCAATGGGGCTGCGTCCACGTCACTTGACTGTCATGGTTGTTGATGTCAATTGATGTCAATTGTGTCGTTTTTGTCATCAACTAAGGTCCGCTGGTTAAAAAATAGACCGATATTCCAAGGTTTCCGTAAAAGGCACCTTGGATGTTTTTATTTTCTGCAGTTCAGACTTCGTCTATCACCTATTTTTGAAAGCAAAACACCAAGCTCATTGATTTAACGAGGCAGGGTTATTTGAAACAATTAATTAAATATGTGTGAGAGGTCATTCCTCCTCCTGAGTTTGCTTCCTATTTATGTCTAGTGTACACCCCTACTGTCCACAAGCACAGGCCTCTCTTTAATAATAACAAAAAGTTATGAGAGAAATGCACATTAACTTTTTGTTATCTCATAAACGGCGTTGTGCTTGCTCCTTTTGACCTTTTGACCAGAGACTTCAAAAACTGGGCCACAGGCCAGCTGTGTCTACACACCTTAAAGCCACAAATGTATCTGTAGCCTAATTGACTGCTGAAAATCCACTTCCACCAATTTGTAAGTGTGGTTCAGGTATACCAGAAAATATTAAACTATTCATAATATAAAAACTATGTGAAAAATAAGGTTATGGGTCGAATTCGGTTAAAATCAGCCTCTGCTGGCCCACAACTAGATGCCCACAATCTCATTTCTTCGTTACATGCTATAATTTAATTATATTTAAATTATTATGACCATGAAGCCTTTATTTGCATGGGTTTACATTTCGTTCTGTGTAGCATGGAAAAATCGGAGAAACACTCCCATTCAGAATGCATTGGTTTAAATTTCGTTCTTTGGAGCACGGTCATTTTTATGAATTGATTTATTTTCAGTTTTTCAGGAGGTGCTTCAAAAAGGCAAAATGTTCTGCAATAATCCAAAATCCAACGGAAAAACCTGTTGGCTTGTTGCCTAGGGAACCCAGGGCGACGCTCACTTCCGGGTTGGCCAACATCATCCCTCCACCACTCTATACTGTAAAAACACATGTTCAAGTTGAATGATAATGCATGAATGTATTCTTTATTTTGCCATAGAATTTATTGAAAGGCTGGGGGGGGGCATACAAGTCTTTTTGGCCATGGATCCAGATCTGTTCCGGTGTTAAGTACCAGACGTGTTCGGCTGCCAGATCGGCTCGGGGTCCTAGGTGCGCAATAATGACGCACTTCCTGTAAACGATGTCATTAGATGTGCGCCACTCAGTAGCCGGTGTGTCAGCGTTTTTCCGCTCTTATGTCAGTGTGTGTGCCCGTGTGTGTATCCAATCACATACACTGCAATTCACACACATACAGCTGAATGTGGTAAAACATTATATACATTCTTATAGGCCTACCTTGATATTTTTACTATTTTACAGATGTTTTTTAAAGAGCAGAGATACCCCTAGGGAAAACGAGGAAAATGTTACATTTTTTATTGTTATTAGTTGTATAGGCAAGGATACAATTCATTGAACATCTGGAAAATCATAAAAAAAAATCAATTTTCAAGGAATAGGATGAATATCTAATATGAACACATTCATGAATTCATCCTCAATTCACCATGGGATCTAAACATGCCGTTTGTTATGGATTTAGATTTAGCTGTTCCTCAGTTGTATCAATGTATTGTCTTATTTATTCTGTTTTTTATGAGCAAATAATATCTCATCAATCATATGACTGTCCAAGTTCTTCATTTTCAGTTAATAGAAACTAGAAAATACTGTCTTAATATCTAACTTTAACAATGCCAATCCTTACTTTAACATATGTGAAAATGAAAATATGCATTCATAAGTGCTTTTAGACGTGTTTCCAATGGCTTTGTGAGAGAACGGGCTCCGTTCAATGAAATCAAAACCAAAACTGATTGAGCACCGTTTATAAACAACCCTTCCGGTTTTTGTCCGTTGACTTGTGTCGATACGTCAAGTGTCGATACGTCATCTTTAAGCGCAGGACCCCGAGCCGATCTGGCAGCCGAACACATCTGGTACTCACACCGGAGCATTTCAGCACCTCGGGCAACAGCGCAGGATTGCCAGGTCCTGCAAAAAACGTCCTGCCCAGATACCGTTCAAATCCACCCAAAATGTCCTAGAAGCAGCCCAAATTAAAAGATATTCCATTTTGGCCAATGTTTTGAAAGTAATAATATTTGAGGGAACTTTTTCTTCTATTTTTTTTGTTGTTGTAGCAGCAATATGCATTGTGTGTGTGTGTGTGTGTGTGTGTGTGTGTGTGTGTGTGTGTGTGTGTGTGTGTGTGTGTGTGTGTGTGTGTGTGTGTGTGTGTGTGTGTGTGTGTGTGTGTGTGTGTGTGTGTGTGTGTGTGTGTGTGTGTGTGTGTGTGTGACCACTGCACAACCCCGCCCATCCTCTGGTGTTCATTAGTGCAGAGCCCCTCTACGGAGAGCCTTGGCACAGAGCTCGTAAGTCCGCCCCTTCCGGGAGACCCTCATGGGACCTCTGGGCGAGGACAATTTTGCCGCTTTTCCAGAATGGGAGTCAACGGAAAGAAATGTATTATTATCTGTTTTCTGTCATTAAATGCCTTGGATTACACATATGTTTTATGTGGGTCCAAATAATAACGTTTCACATAAAGAGTTTGACCGTTTATTGTGCAATTGTTTAGTTAAAGGCTGTAGAGAAAAAACACAATGAGAAAGACTACGTCTCGTATGTGACGTTGTCTATTCAACTACGCATCTAGATGCCACTTGGGTTATGGATTGTCGGTGCCGTTAAAGTAGTCAACGATTATAAATTATTATTTATATTTTTTTTATAACGTATAGTATTAGAAATACGGCCAAAACCCAAGTTGAATCTAGATGAAAAAGTGTGTCGTTCAAAACGTGAGCAGCTTTTACTTCTTCGCCACCTACAGAGCTAATTATGTACGATCATTAAAAAAAACATGTTATTTCCCATAGACATTTGACCGATGGAACCAGGAGCCACGGAGGCGGGACTTATTCTTCAGAGGTGTACGCAGAGTGTACGCACACACGTACACTACTCTCGTAACGTACTCCGGGTAACGCCGGTCATTTCCCGATAATGACCGGAGTTCTATACATTATCCCTTACTTAACAAGTGTTCAAACTTGACGGCACTTTCAAGCAGCACTCAAGTGCTTTATTTCATATGGAATAGAGTTGTATTAACGATCAGTGGCATTATATTTTATTGGTTGTATTTGATCAGGTTGTTTTGTGTCATCCCTTTTTACATGTTGTATTTGTCTTTACCATGTTGTTAACCAAAATTCCCTTTCGGGACAACTGCTGAACTGAAAAGAACTGAACTGATGGACGACCGATTCGGAGGCACACTTTGTCCAGCAGAACAGGTGATGGGAGAAACAAGCGCAGCCGACAAAAAAACCCCACCTTGGTCGGCGTATTTAAAAGAGCGTATTTCATCGAATATAGGAAGAACTGGGTGTTTCTGGTTCGACTCCCTCGTTTATTCAAAGTTAAATAGGAAATGTTCAACATATTTCCTGCTTTTACTACCTTTGTTGCTTGTTTGCCTTCACCTTGATCGTCACCGCTTACTTTTTTGGAAAGCTCTATATTGCCCTTTAGTGGACATTTGATGGAATGACTGAATTTGGGCAGGAGAATTTCCGGAAAATGTGCTTTATATCCTTTGCATCACAGTAAACAATTGCGTTTCTTCCATTTGCTTATGCTTTAATAGATCATATCAGATTCCAGTACATAAGCCTTCTAGACCACTAAGATCTTCTGAGACCAATCTGCTAATTATCCCCAGAGTAAACACGAAACATGGGAAAGCAGAAGATTTAGTTACTATGCAACAAATAGCTGGAATAACCTCCCATTTTTAAGACTTGCCCCAAATCTGACCACTTTTAAAATAAGACTGAAGACTTTTATGTTTGCTTTAGCTTTCTGCTAAATCTTAAATACATTGCATTTTCTAAAAAAAAGAGAGGCCTTTTTAACTCTTTAGTTTCTATTTTTACCAGAGAGATAAATGATCTGAGAAAGGATAAGGGAGTTCTGTCTGGGTTAGAGTCCTAGAATCCGGGTTGGAGTCCTAGAATCTGGGTTGGAGTCCCAGAGAAAGGACCAAGTTCCTTTAGGTCGGGTTGGAGTACCAGAGAATGTGAATCTGATCTTAAACACATTGCACATTCTAAAATGCTTTTTTAACTTTGCCTTGATTTTCTATCTATTTTACTAATTTTTTGCATATGTTTTATTTTCTATTAATTACTTTTATTGTAGCCAATGTTTATATGTGAAGCACTTTGAGTATGCCTTGTGTATGAAAAGTGCTATAAAGATAAAGTTGCCTTGCCTTGCCTTGCCTTAAAGATGTATGCCCTGAAAAATGTGAGGAGAAGCGAGCAGCAGTCTGAGAACTTTTGCAAGCGATGCAGTCACCAGGAGAAGGATCGGCCTTGTGGTCTGATGTAGTGGCGTCACTAGGCTGTTTTTTTCGGGGCCAAAGGCCCAAATATTATTTAATTAGCCCTGAATTAAAAAAAAAATATATATATATATAAGTAGCCTAGTCTTTCTAGATAGTCCCTTTGACAAGAGAATGAACAGTTTAAAAACATAACCAGACTGTTTACCACCTCAAGTGAATTAACCTATCTTATGCAGTCAGATCCATATATATATATATAAATATATATATATATATATATATATATATATATATATATATATATATATATATGTAAGGTCTGTCTCACTTGTATTCATTTTACTCTGAAATAACTTAAATGGAACTTTAGATGTTTTGGGATAAGCAGCACAGCAGTCAGGTAGCTATTTAAAGCTACTGACTTATAATAAACTGCATATTTTGTTTATTTAGGTAAAGAATTATGAAAAAATGTGCATCCACAATAAAGCATACAAAGAAAATTGTCGCATTTTCATTTCCCTCTGGGCTAAACCTAGAGACGCCCACTCTAAGGTTGGGCCAAGAGAGAGCTGGCATGGGCTACATACCTCTTCTACACAATCCACAACATCAGTATCTTAATTATTAACAGATTAATGAAAACACGTCCTCTATCTTTCCTTGATGTATGAAATTGCAATTGTGATCATGGTGTTCAGTAGTCTGAAGCTGAGCAGCAACATATTGCAATTCAGAATCTATAGATATTCGGCTGGAGAACAGAATATCTTATTTAAGTCACAAGCCCAGATATGAAAGAAAGATAAAAACTGGGATTTATTTTATTATTTCATTAACTTTTTCACAAAGAAAGTTTGCTAAATAAAATATATATTTTCGATTACTGTTACTAGTAATGAAACTTGTTGTTGTTGAAATGAAAACAGGCCTGTGTTCAATAATTGCGTAGTTCAAGGGTTGCTTTTTGATTGTTCATCCTCAAACATGTGATAGCTGAACAATATAAATGCCAGTCTTCATGTTTTTGTCAAGTAGCACACGCATGTGCCCACCTGTGATACAAATAATTCTGCCAATACAGTTTTTTAGGGGTATGCAACTTAAAGCTCCAGCCAAAGTGTTTCTTTTTCATTATGCATGTATCCAAGATGTTGAACAGGCCCCTTTTCTTATCATAGCAGAACCTCAGGATACAGGAGTGAACAGGATATGTTTAGTTTCACTCTCTGTCTGAGAGCATATTGTACTCATATTACACTGAATTCTTTAACACCTTTTAATGTGTGCGCCAGAATAAAACACAGCGATGGATGCTTAACGGTTTATGCTGCTGAGTTGGGGTCCACACAGTGGGGGTCCAGTACACCAGTAAACCAGTTCAAACTTATTCAATGTCAATACAATTTTACAGCAATGAAATCAAACTCTTCTATAAATAATTTGAAGATGCAATGAGCAGTTGGATGTGATCATTTTAAAGTTAATTTGCATTAATGACATTAATTAAGGAGAAACAAAAAAGTTAAAATATAGTCTTGCGTAGCAAGTAGTTAGTAGTTGGCGGATAAAATAACTAAATTGCAAGCAGTGATTAGGAGAAAATCTGGCAAAGCTTCATGGATTTTTGGTCATCCCACAAAATCCCCATAGGGTCAGATTTCTAAAGATTGCTTGCTTCAGTATAATAGCATCCCCCAACATAACAGTATGTCTATACTGCCTTTTGATTCAAGCAAGGCTGGGACAGTAACGTCAGTGGTCAGCGGACTACAGACAACAGTTTACGCCGGCAAGCTGAGAAGCCTTTCAGAGATCTTCAGTTCCTAAACCACAGTCCCCCATCTCACACCCTCTGACCACACCACTCCTCAAGGGCACCTCTCTAGTCTGGACTACCATTCACCTACCATCTGATTCCTCTCATTTCCTTCTCTTACCTTTTTCCTTCCTGTCCCTTTCTCCCTTCCTACCTCCCATTCTTCCTCCTCACGTCCCTCCTTCCTTTCTTCCCTCCCTCCCTCTCCCCCCAGTTCATTGCTCAGACGTTGCATGTGACTGAACTGCCAGTGACCCGGACTCCAAACCATCCGTCCCAGAAGTTGGTGTCTTGTCCTCCGTGCTCAAAGGAGATGAATCGCAGTCCGGGGCCGTACTCTGAGAAGGTGTGGCTCACCTGGTGGAGCACCGCCACAACATACAATTAGTCAGAGCAAAGCCAAGAGGTTGGTCTACTGTGGGCAAGGTTAGAAAGGACAGTGTGCAAAAGAGTATGTGTGAGTGTGTGTGTATGCCGTTATTTGTGTGAGTGTGCGTGTGTGTGTGTGTGTGTTTGTTTGTCGGTGTGTGTGAGAGTGTGTGAGTCCTCCACCGTGTGTCCCTGCTCCCGCTCTATACCTGTTTCCATGAACACCCGTCATCCGTGTCCGGGTCGAGGGTCACCGGGTCGGGCTTGAACTCCTGCAGAACTTCCTGGTTCTCGTCCAATAGAAACACAGTGATCTCATAGGTGCAGCCGCAGTCGTTCCTCCCGCAGTACCTGAAGGTGAGTGACCTCTTAGATATGGGAAGAAAGTTGCACGACATGGAAGTAGTCGGCCTCTATACACTCCATCCCCACTCACCAATCCTCTACTGTGATGGTTGGCTGGGAGTCAAGCACCTCTGCAGTATAGCCGTCTGCCAGGAGATCCACCTCCTGCTTCTTGAGACACAGTCTGCATGTCCGTCAAAAATAATCCCACGAGGGGGGGGGGGGGGGGGGGGAATTAAGCAGTGTAATGAAGCATTCTAAAGGACTATTTATTACCAGAACATATGCGGGAAAAGCACTCACTCAAAGGACGTCGCAAAGTACTTTGTGACTTCCTCTTTGCAGAAATCGTAGCCGCAATCGCCCGGTAGTTCTTCTACTTTCCAAGCGCTCCCCCCATTCTCTGTCAGCTCCCAGAACTCCAGCTCCTCTATGGGGAATAAAGTCAGCCACAGGGGAATTCTTCCAAACACATTGTTGTCTTAAACTAACTACTTTTTGTCAATCATTGCTTTCCTTTATAACAGTGTTTTTCAAAGTGCTGTACCACTTTCTCTTCAAAGTGGTACAGCACAGGTGAACATCATCCATATCATAAAATTTGCCTTCACAATGCAATAATGTGTGATTAGGAATTATTTAAACAAAGGCATGGGAATTTTTAGTCACGTAATACATATAATGTCAAAAATATAAATGTCAAAAATAATAACCTCAAAAACAATATCATTCCTCCGTACCTTCCCCGTTGGGGTTTTTGAGCAGGTTGTGAGCCATGGGTGCTAGTCAAGGAAATATTTGTCTGGAATCACAAACAATGACAATAAACGGCAATACTGTGGAATCCTCCGTCAAACGGTAACACTGTACGGTAATCACACGTTACTGATCAAAAACTCTGGAACTCAAAGCGAAAGGCATGCAGCCATGGAGCCTTGTTCTCAAACTCACAAACATACACCCTGCTCGTTCCAACCAGTGAATAAAGGACAGTGCTTTGTCTGAAGTTGCCTGGATACCAATGAAAAGACATAGCTAATGGGCACTCAAGGGCTACGCAGACCCTGGTTACGTAGCATTTGTTGTTTTTAGAAACTTAGGGACACTGTGACTTTTCATAGATGATTCTCAGAGTCAGAGACCTGTCAAAGCAATACAGAACCGACAACATTTTATAGCCCCTATATATAATTTTCCATACTGCATGAAGCATGATCAAATATGGGGTTACATAGTCTCTAGGTTGTCTATTGATTGGGTCTCTATGGTTAACAGTGGCTGACCAAGAATCCACGAGTCAGCATTTATTTGTCAGTTAAAGTTCTCTGGAATGCGCAATGCATTTGTGTGAATAAGTGTGGTGTCAGTGAATAGACACTGCGCCCCCACTCTGAGAAAGCAAAGTCATCGTGGTGTTGGCGTGTGAGATCACAGCACAACACAGTTTATATATGGACAGTCGCGTTTAACATAGATAACAAATAAATGAAGAACAAACGTACACATTACTCACGCAAAGGTCGTGCAGTCGTTTATTGTGTCCGTCTGTCTGTCTCAACCTCTTCTGTGCTGTTGCCTCGGACACCTGAGCTATGTCGCAGTGAGAGCGAGCTCACCATGGAGAGGCTTTTATATAACAGCCACACACACACACACACACACACACACACACACACACACACACACACACACACACACACACACACACACACACACACACACACACACACACACACACACACACACACACACACACACACACACACACACACACACACACACACACACACACACACACACACACACACACACACACACACACACACACAGTTAGCTCAGCCCGAATCTGCAGAGCTATGCATGCACTCAGCACAATGTCCTTTGGAGCTCGTCAATGAAAAGCCAGGGCGGCCCTGTGATGAGAGATGTGGCTCATAATAGCACAAGAAAGGAACACAAGGATAAAACTTGGACAACATTGCTTGCATTACCAGCCTCGTGGTAACTGATAAAACCTTTATTCTTCTTACATGTGATCCTCTTTAAACATTCGTTTTTTTAAATAATAATTTACATTAAATGTTTTATTTCACAACAAAAAAATTCAAATCAATCTTCCAGGTGCAGTGTGTAGAATTCAGTAACATCTAGCACAGCGGACTTGGCAGAAATGTGATATTCATTTGTATGCATTTGGTTGCAATTTGCTACATGATCGCTAGATGCCACTAAAGAGAGAGGCTCAGAAATGCTACGGATGGCTGTGTTGTGTGCTTCTCCTTCAGATGAATTAAATCCATCATAATGCTTTGCTCTACGTCGCCTTATGTTCAGGATTACAAGTACCTCGGTGTCCACTCGGACAACTGGACAGGAAACTGAACTCAAACTGGCCCTCCAACATTTGCAGCGCATATGAGTCTGCGGGGACCAGCGCCCTCTAAACGCTGGGGTGTGTCAGGAACGCACCATGCAATGTCGACTACACACTAAACATACTCATCAGAAGGACCGCTTCTGTTCTGATCCAATGGTAGCAGTCACAGAGAGGAGGCTGCTGCCCAAACTCCTCGCAATCCATGACAATGATATATTTTATATACAATAACATTTAATGTATATTCTGTTATGGTAAGATGCATATTTGATGTGTGTTTCACATTTTCTATGATAAACATGTTTTATATTCTTTGTATATTTTGTGGTGTAATTTGAATGTAAAATTCTATTTCACATTCCGTTTCTCTAACTACCATTTGTTGGGTGTGCCTTTTCCCTGACCCCCTTGGGACAAAGGGTCAAAGGCTCCAACTGATAAGGCACCACTACTTCTCCCCACATTGCAATTGTCAACGATCCAATCAAATAATGTTTACCCAAAGGACAGAGTTTCCTGTGTTCTCATCAAGTAGAAGAATGCCCAAGGGGATCCCTCCCTTGTGACCGGTTTGCCTTGCCTTGCCTTGCCTTGCCTACTTCGCACATACTATGTACACTTCAGTGTCATGCTTCATGCTTCAAGTTCTCTTAAAAAGTCCTAATATTATGTTAGAAATACACTTTAAATATTATGGAAATCAACAAAAAGCACACTTACTACATATTTCAAGAGTACTATTATAAGCTATTTAAGGTCTTTTAATTTAGGTAATATTTCAAGTGCACTGAAGAAGTACTTGTAATGTCGACTGAGTATATTGCAAATGTAAAATAATAAAATTTCAAGTGCGTTATTATTTTGCACAATTTGGCATATTTACTGCACCTTGAACATATTCCATGTGTTTACAGTGTTGTTTAAGTGTTATTTAAGTTATGCAAATCATACTAACTACATATTTCAAGCGTACTATTTTAAGCCATTTAAGGTTTTTAGCTTTAATTTAGATAATATTTCAAATCAATTGAAGAAGCATTTGTAATGTTGTTAAGAGTATATTACAAATGACTACATTTCAAGTGTGTTTTTAGTTCACTAAATTTAGCGTATCTACAGCACCTTGAACATTTTTTCCAAGTGTGTTTAAAGTATTGTATAAGCATTATTTAAGTGTATGTGAAATACAAGTTAAGTGTCATGGTACATTGAATTTAGTGTCTTTACATTTCACTTTGAATACGTTGCTTCCACATCAGAACTGTCTTTCAGGTGTTGTGATCGAATGAGAGGACCCCAAGCGCAGTCAACGGATGTTTGATTAAACCAGAGGTTTAATATAGTGACGACGAGAGCAGGAGGTAACAACAGGAGATGGACAGGCAAGGATTCCAGGCAGCTAGGCAGGCAGATAAGCACACAGGTTGGAATGGATGGCAGGCAGGTACGGGTTGGTGATCCTGGGGCAAGATATCTAACTGTATCTTGTTATCCAAACATTCAATAGTGCCAAGACTGGTATCTACCAGTGTAGTTGAAACAACAATCTGGCGATGGGTGGCTGAAGAACCGGGGTTTAAGTACAGCGGAGATGTTGACTGGAGATTGATGACAGGTGTGCAAGTTTGACAGATGTAGAGCTGGGGACAACGAGGAAACACCTTGCCCCAGAGGGGGAGGCAGAGCTGAGCATCCACTGGTACGGCCATGGCCCTAACAGTAGGCCTTCCCTCCCCTCAATGGGCGCCTCCAGGCAACCCACCAGGTCTATCAGCGTGCTCCTCGTGGAAATCTCGTACCAAGGATGCATCAGAGATATACACTTTATCGGAAATATATTCAAAATGAACTTTAAGGAAGATCAGTTAAGTATACTTGTAAGAAGTATGCTGAAAACATACTTCAAGTATGACAGCAGTAGCATACTTTTCATTAGTATATTACAGTTGCACTTGATGACCTCCTGACCGAAATACAATTTATCAGAAATATATTCTAAATAAACTTTTGAGAAAGATCAGCTAAGTGAACAATTAAAATGTATACTGAAAGCATACTTCAAGTATTACAGCAGTGGTATACTTATTCGCAGTATATTAAAGTTGAGCTTCTTACAGAAACACACTTTATCTGAAATATGTCCTAATAAACTTTTGAAAAATAGCAGTTAAATGCACTTTCAAGAAGTATACTGAAATCATACTTTAAACATTACAGCGGTAGTATACATATTTTCAGTATATTACAGTTGAGCTTAATGACATCCTGGCAGAAATACACTTTATCTGAAATATATTGTAAATAAACTTTGAAAAATATCAGATAAGTAAACCTTAAAGATGTATACTGATACAACACATTAAGTACATTGGTGTTGGTATATTTTTTTAAGTACACCTACATTGACCAAAGATCTCAGAAGAAGTGTACTTTTCCAATAAACTACCTAAAATATACTTACCATGAAGTTTGTTTCTGAAAATTTTACTTGGAATGAATGTACTTCTGAAATATATTTTTTATTCACTTCAGTGCACTTATTTTTCACTAGGGGAGCTCCACTCATCATGTTTGGCTGTTCTCTTTTAGAGAACAGCAGATACAGATTCACCTCACGAATGAAACCTCCCTGTTGTCAGAACATATTTGACTGTCAGGTAGCAGCCACTACCTATAGGTCATGGTGCTACTTAAGGTCAACAATGAGGATTTGGTTTGATGGCTTTCCCCCAAATTGTGTTCACTACCTCACATTCACATCACTACCTAAAACTGTTTCTGAACGTGATGAGCATGAAATATTAAATCTTGGCCAGAATAAAACACATATGAAAATACGTTGATTCCTCTCATTCTATTTAGTCTTCGAGTATGTATAATATTTAAACCAGTTCATTCGTGTAACTGGTTTATTTATTTTTGGTAATCCAGTTTAGCAAATTAACAATAACATGGACCTTTCTGTGGACATTCACATTCTGTCCAGAAATCTGAAACATTGAATGAGGGACTATTTATAAAAGCAGTTTAAATAAATTTTATTTTTAAATGAAACCAAATCATCGTTGACCTAAGGTATCACCATGACCTAGGTAGTTCTATGTAACAGACATATAGGTTCTGACAATCACTGGGAAGTATCATTAGTGTGGTGTATCCCTATTGTTCTCAGAGAACTTCAGAACATGATGATTGGAGTTGATATGAAATATGATTATATCTCCTTCCTGGCTGAGCGCAACAACTTTCCAGGTTTCCAGTCCGACTATAAGCAATATATACATTGAGTCTGTACCTACATCTTAGTTGTGTACTGTCCTGAATAGAAACAAGAGACAATGAACTCACAATTCTCTTACGTAATTGATACGCTTTTGGAATGGTTAAAAATTCTCCATGCAAGTTTAGTTTTGCAGTTCTTTTAATTTTTGAAATAGCAAGCGATCAAGAGAGTTTATCAACTGCATTTTTGTGAATAAGCAGACTAATTGAGTGAGCTCAGTCAAACCTGGTTCAAGAGCTCTCGTGAGATGTGATGATGTCTCCTTGCAGGCCTGGCACAACAACCTACCAGGACCCATTTGGATTTATAATTGATTTGTAAAATGCTGCTGAGTTTATGGTGATCGGGTTGGGGTAGTTACTCAAAAAAAGTAATCAGGTAGTTACTTATTACTAGTTACTTCTGTAAATTGTATGTTTCGGTGCTCAACCCTATTACTAAGTTACTTTTGGTTGTTGGCGGACCAAATGTCTGCGGTGGTGGACACATGATCCAGGAAGGACTCGAAAATTATTTTGAGCTTCGATTCCATGTCGGTATAACACTTGTTCAGGTAGACTAATGGGAAAATGTCTTCCTGTCGGATGTTTGCTTGCGAGTCCGGGTACTTTATCTAGTATTTTTCTAAATCTGGGCGATTCAATAGTCGACAGGGGAAGCATGTCTTCTACAATGAACCCTGCAACCAGCCTGTCTTTCTGTGTCACCTGCTTCTGCGCTCCATCACTTGAACACTCCTTCGCACAAGCATCTACGTCACTCAAATCGATCGCTATGGCAACGTGCCGAGGCAAGCAGGCGCTGCAGACACACAGGCAGCACGCATGCACGCACCACAACAGAACAGGGGTCTCATGTACTAAGACTTGCGTGGACTTCATACTGAAACTTGGCGTACGCCAAAACCCAGAAACTGTCTTACGCACAAATAAATTCAGATGTATCAAAGTGTGCGAACGCATGGATCCAAGCACGTTTCTTTTGTACATCTCGATCAACGTGGAATTGAGCGCACATGCCGAGGTGCCAAACTCCTCCCTGTCCACGCCCTCATTTAAATATGCAATTTCATTTAAATAGGCCTCTGGACCTGAGATTCACTCTTAATCCGATCACCTGGCACCATGAACAGAGGCAAAAAACGAAACTTCACGGAGTCTGAGCTCGAGATTTTGCTCCACGAGGTAGAAATGCGCAAGCATATGCTATTGGAACCCTGTCAACAGGGATAAATGCAAAACAAAAGAGAAGTGAGTGGGACTGTGGGAGTGTGTTTGCGAGGCCGTCAATGCAGTGGGGTCTCAGCAGCGCACACACTCTGAAATTAAAAAAAAGTGGTCAGACCTCAAGGTGGAGGTGAAGCGGAGGGTTTCTGCCCACCGCCGAAGCATGACCGCAACAGATGGGGGGACGGGAGTGGGGGAACTCTCCCCCTTCGATTTGAGAGTGGCCGCTTTGATCGGTGACACCAGTGGCGTAGCCAGAAACTAGTGATGTTCCTGTTTTTTTTTTCAAATTTATTAACTCCAAAATAATACATTAACCATGTATTTTAACAGAGAACAAATGCAACCGCTGCAAAACATAAAGGGACGCAGTGCCCAGAAATGAAGAACACATAGAACGTCTGCGCATACTCATGGAGCCATACTATTACGCATGGTTAACAAACCCATTTAATCAGTATCTGAACAACACCGCTGCTGGGTTAAGAATGTAACGTATTTGCTGCTATATTTGCGCTGCAACTGAATTCACAGGGCAAGGCGGCGTGGCTCGGCTTTGAAATGCATTAATTATCTCATATTAATGCATTAATGCATATGAGGCCGGTCTGGACTCATATTAATCTCATATGATGATTCCGTCCCACACAGCTGGCATGGCTCGGCTCAGGGTGGACTGGCACACTCCTGACCGATCGGCCAGCTCCCGCTGGAAGGCCCCTGTTGCCAGGAACCCCAGCGTGGTCAGCACCTGTGTGGGCACGGACAACCCCTGGCTCCTGGCTGTGTGGCGCTCTAGGGCCGGCCGCAGCTCTGCGCACAGCTCCAGTAATACTCCTCGCGTTCCCTAAATATACGTTCCCTTCGGATTTGACCATTTGCGATGTCCTCTAACAACGCTAACGCAGCCATTTTTAAAACAATTTTCTTCATCCATTGCGCATGCTTTTATAGCCACCCATATAATTGCAAGGTGTGTTAATTGTTCATTAGTGTGTCTCTGATGTGCAAATCACTCTGAGTCGTCATGGTTTTCACCTTTTTTCCCAGTTTCCCTGGTGCGGCCACACCAACCGCGTTACTCGCGTTGGACAACGCGAGTACCGCGCCTAACCTGACGCTTGACCAGTGTGTGGTGGTTCAACGCTCCAACGCGTCAACGCGCCAACGCAGCTAGATGAGTCCATTGTCCATGCAAGTGAACGGAGCGTTCCCTCTTCGTCATAACTATCAAACCAAACATCCTTCACATTCACTGAGCGAACATTATGAAAGTAAAATGCACATTTCTCGCTAGAAATGTTTCCATAAACGCATTTAATGGCGTAACTATGTTACTATTTCCACCCAGAAGAAAAAAGAAAGATGTCGGCCGTATGCTTCTGTGCAAGCTCACTACTCTCTGCCAGTGACGTCGGGTCAAGCTCCACGCTGATTGGCTACCGCGGCTAAGCGTCACGCGTTGGAGCGTTGAAAGTTCAATTTTCTGAACTCCGGGCGTTGGTGCGTTGGGCGCGTTACTGCGTTTACGTGCGTAATTACGTGCAACTGCCGCGCCCAACGCCCCCAACGCAACGCTTCAACGCGTGTACCGCGCCTAGACCAATGGTTCCCTATGCAAAAATGCCGATTTTCAACGCCCCTAACGCGAGCAACGCGGTTGGTCGCCAAAGGAACAATAGCTGTAGAAACGTGCGTACGACAGCTCTGGAGCTGGCGTGGGGACCGCACATTTTTACGGTCATTTCACGTTTTGTACATCTGAACGTGAGCGTGGAAAAGGACGTACGCCACGTTTTTGTGCGTACGCAACCTTAGTACATGAGGCCCCAGGGGTCTCATTTATAACCGTTGCGTACGCACAAAACGGGGCTGAAAGTTGCGTACGTGACTTTTCACGCCAAGGTTGTGATCTATAAAAAACCAACTTGACGGGAAAATGTGCGCAGCCCTAAGCAAACTCTGACCCATGCGTACGCATGGTTTGGAGGAAAAGGAGAATTGGCGACACAGACGGTGTGGTGGTGAACTGAAGTCAGACCGAAGAATTGCAGAGTGAGAAGAACGATTATGTTTTATCATTGCCCTTCATAAATTTAATTTCAACCCGTATCATGCGTTAAATCCTAATCAGAATAATTTAAATCCACTGCGTTATTTCTCAGTTATAACTCCAGAAATACCTTAGAATATAAATAAAAAGAAATTCTCTATATTTAATCCCGTCACTCCATAGGCTACTGTCCACTGACGGCGCGACTGCATGGAATAAAGCATCTGTCCAACATGTGTCAATAACATAATATTTTTATGTGACACCATAAACACGTGTAATCCTTAGCCCAAGTGAAGGAGTTCAATACCTCGGGGTCTTGTTCGCGAGTGAGGGTATGGAGCGTGAGATTGGCCGGACAATCGGAGCAGCCGGGGCGGTATTGCGTTCGCTTTACCGCACCGTTGTAACGAAAAGAGAGCTGGAAGGAAAAGCTCTCGATCTACCGGTCGATCTTCGTTTCTATCCTCACCTATGGTCATGAGCAGGGGCGATTCTAGGGAGTGTGGGGGCCCTAGGCAGAGGATTGTTGATGGGGGGGTATGGAGCGATTGTTGACGGGGGGGGGGGGGGTATGGAGCGATTGGTGACGGGGGGGGGGGGGGGATAAAGCGATTATTTTTATGTTTTTTATTTTTTTTGGGCTCTAGGGGGGCCCCTAGTAGTGGCCCGGGCCCCAAGCAATTGCGGGGCCCCAGGCAATTGCCTGGTATGCCTAATGGGATGCAGCGCCTCTGGTCATGAGGGGTGGGTGATGACCGAAAGGACGAGATCGCGGGTACAAGCGGCCGAGATGAGTTCTCTCAGAAGGGTGGCTGGCGTCTCCCTTAGCGATAGGGTGAGAAGCTCAGCCATCCGTGAGGAACTCGGATTAGAGCCGCTGCTCCTTTACTTAGAAAGGAGTCAGCTGAGGTGGTTCGGGCATCTGGTAAGGATGCCCACTGGGCGCCTTCCTTGGAAGGTGTTTCAGGCACGTCCAGTGGGGAGGAGACCTCGGGGAAGACCCAGGACTAGGTGGAGAGATTATATCTCAACACTGGCCTGGGAACGCCTCGGGATCAGAGCAGGGCCCCGTTTCCCGAAAGCGTCGTTAGCCTAAGTGGATCGTGAAGTGCGTCGAAAGGGCATCGTAGAGTTTTCACCGCGTTTCCCGAAAGCATCGTGGGGAACGAACGTCTTGAAAACGCTCGTAGCTAACGAGTACTCCAGGGGTGCTCGTAGGTACTCGTAGGACGCTAAGAGCATCGTCAGCTATAGCCTCAGTGGCGACACCATCGGACATTCCGTCTATTGGATGCGTTTTATTAAAACGCATTGCGCCTTTATGTTCTTAGTTTGGTAATTAATAAAGATTATGAATTAATTTATTAACAAAGATGTTAAAATGGCCAAAATAAAACGGGACAGTCCAGAAAATGTTTGCGCAGGCAGGGCACTCAAAATGTGTGAGAGAAAGTGGGGGGATTTGTGCAGACTGACATAGGCTACTCATAAAACGTAGCATAAAATAATGTAAAAAATAAAATAAAATTAAAAAAAATAAAATAAATTAAAAAATAAAGAAATAGAATAAATTATAAAAAACAAGCAAAGGAGCAGGCAAAAGGCTGGGATATGGTGGGGATTGGTCACGTTGACGGGAATGTTTAGTGACATGTGGGAGGGTGGAGGGGGTTAAAAAAAAGTCTCAATCACTCTTCGACGCGCATGAAAACCAGCCGCGTAGTTATGAGGGAGGCTTTCCTCACACCGATCTTCCTCGTCGTCATCGTCCTCAGCGTCCTCCGGTTCAAGCAATGCCACCCCAGCCTTAGCTGCAATGTTGTGCAACATAGCCGTCACACATATCACGGCGCATGACTTGGCCGGCGAAAACTGGAGCCCTCCGCCTGACCTGTGAAGGCATCTAAAGCGCAACTTCCTACTCCCGATCGTGCGCTCAACGATGCACCGGGCCAGACGGTGGGCTTCGTTGTATTCCTCATCAATACATACCTTACCCTATTTCCGGAGGGGCTTTTATAGCCAATCAAATTATCAATCAAGGAAACCCTTATGCGGAATCAGATTAAGTCGGCTCTCTTTGCTGCGCAAAGCATGTTTCAGAAATCAGCCCATTAAGATAAATGTAGTTGTCACACAAGCTATTTTTAATTTTTTGTCATATGGAATTATTTCAGGGGGGAAAATGCCGTGAAACGCACAGTGCATTCAGGATTAGGACTGATATATGTCGGTTTAAGCCTAATCAATTGTGTTTTAATGTCTTTAGCATTCATATAATTGCAGTCTATTTTTTTCGTAGGCTACTCTGCTGTTGTCCTTGATGGGGATATATTTTAACCCTTTTTAACACAATTTTCCTGCGACATTCCTGCGTCTCCCCCTCCTACTGAGCCCATTTCAGCATCGTGTCAGTAGACCGTTACAATCCTACGACGTCGTGAGTGCAGCGAATGCGCGTTCACGTTAAGAGGAGTTTCGGGAAACGCTCCAAAGAAATTACCGATGGATCGCAAGATCCATCGGGAGAATGATCGTACGAGCGAAGATCCATCGTTATCGGGAAACGGGGCCCTGGTCAATGTGGCCCGGGAAGGGGAAGTCTGGGGCCCCCCTGCTTGAGCTGCCCCCCTAGCGACCCGACCCCGGATAAGCGGACGAAAATGAGATGAGATGAGACTGTAAACTTTTTTTTAATTCTGGGCAGTGGCGTAACAAGGCAACGACGGGCCCGTATGCAGGATGTTCAAGGCGGGCCCCGGTTTCGGAGCGATTGTTGACGGGGGGATTGTTGTTGTTTTTTTTTTTGTTGTTTTTTTTGGGGCCCCTGATTGGCCCGGGCCCATACGCGCCCGCATACCCTGCTTACCGATAGTTACGCCACTGATTCTGGGACAGTGCGCTCCGTGCTACTGACAGAGTTCACTGCTGCAGCAACATGTTGCCACTCACTCTGCTTTTTGTTGTTGGCGATCCCAATCCCGTGACCACCGAACAAAACTACCTTTTGGGCCTCCATCTCACCCACAAGTGTCTCCACTTCAACCTCCGTGAAATTTCGCTTTTTTGATTTTCTCAGTACTTCTGCCATTGTTTCCAACAAGACATAATACCGGCATCTGAGTCTGTTTTATATGCAGATCGCATTCATGAGGTCATTTGCATTGACCATTTATGGTTAAAAATGGGCGTGTAGAGGGCGGAACGTGAAGCTGATTCAGCTGTGCACAATTGTAGTCAGTATGTGATTTATAAAGCAAAGATTGCGTACAGGTGTGCGTACGCAGTGTTTTATAAATCTGAATATTTTTTGGCGCACGCAAAACTTCTGGGGCCTCATGTACTAAGGTTGCGTACGCACAAAAACGTGGCGTACGTCCTTTTCCACGCTCATGTTCAGATGTACAAAACGTGAAATGACCGTAAAAATGTGCGGTCCCCACGCCAGCTCCAGAGCTGTCGTACGCACGTTTCTACAGCTATTGTTCCTTTGGCGACACTTAGAGGTGACGCTGGGAAACTGGGAAAAAAGGTGAAAACCATGACTCATCAGAGTGATTTGCACATCAGAGACACACTAATGAACGATTAACACACCTTGCAATTATATGGGTGGCTATAAAAGCATGCGCAATGGATGAAGAAAATTATTTTAAAAATGGCTGCGTTAGCGTTGTTAGAGGACATCGCAAATGGTCAAATCCGAAGGGCGCTGGAGACGCCGGGGCCGACGGAGGAGACGCCGGGGCCGACGGTGCAATCCGTGCCCTCTCCTTGCTTGTCTATTCAAAAATAAAAAAATTTAAGTTAATAAACACGAGTCAAAGTCTTTAATATCCTGGCATCTTTACGCACGACTTATGTGTATTGCAAGCAGCCAATTGTATGACCAGTATAATTACAGCATTTATGACTTCAGCATATTTACCTTGGGGATGATCGGCGTCCCCTTCATGGGCTCCCACCACTCCGGTGAGAGCTGTGTCACCGATCAAAGCGGCCACTCTCAAATCGAAGGGGGAGAGTTCCCCCACTCCCGTCCCCCCACCTGTTACGGTCACGCTTTGGCGGTGGGCAGAAACCCTCCGCTTCACCTCCACCTTGAGGTCTGACCACTTTTTTTTAATTTCAGAGTGTGTGCGCTGCTGAGACCCCACTGCATTGACGGCCTCGCAAACACACTCCCACTCACTTCTCTTTTGTTTTGCATTTATCCCTGTTGACAGGGTTCCAATAGCATATGCTTGCGCATTTCTACCTCGTGGAGCAAAATCTCGAGCTCAGACTCCGTGAAGTTTCGTTTTTTGCCTCTGTTCATGGTGCCAGGTGATCGGATTAAGAGGTGAATCTCAGGTCCAGAGTCCTATTTAAATGAAATTGCATATTTAAATGAGGGCGTGGACAGGGAGGAGTTTGGCACCTCGGCATGTGCGCTCAATTCCACGTTGATCGAGATCTACAAAAGAAACGTGCTTGGATCCATGCGTTCGCACACTTTGATACATCTGAATTTATTTGTGCGTAAGACAGTTTCTGGGTTTTGCGTACGCCAAGTTTCAGTATGAAATCCACGCAAGTCTTAGTACATGAGGCCCCTGGGCTTCTGGGCGTACGCACATTTTTAGTAACGATCCCATGCACAGTTTTATAAATGAGACCCCCAGAACTTTCCACGCAGGGAAACACGGCTTGGGTAACGAAGTAGCAGGAAAGCGTGTTACTATAGTCTTGTAAAGTAGTGTAGTTACCGATATTTTAAATGTAATGCGTTACATTACTTCGTTACCCAAAAAAGTAATATCGTTACTGTAACGCTTTACTTTGTAACACGTTACCTTCAGTGTTGGGGGTAGCGCTTTACAAAGTAACGCGTTACAGTAACAATAATACTTTTTGGGTAACGAATTAAAGTAACGCATTACATTTAAAATACACTGATGGGGATATATCATTAGTTACTTCTGTTTTATCCAGACTGTTCTGTTTCTCGTCACCATGTAAACACATAATTTATAGTGAACTCAGCTATCCATTAGTCAACGTTGTTCCTTTTCCAAAAATATGAAATCCGAAACTCAAAACCATTAGCTGAGTTTAAACACATCTAAACACATTTAATAAAAATTAAAATCCCTTACTTATTATACATATTAGTGTAGTCTGAATGGAACCTGGCAAGTTGTTGCTCTCATCCGGGAAGGAGATATAATCATATCTCATTACTAGAGCTCCACTCATATTGTGCTGATCTCTGATTTGATTTGTTGCCAGGTCGGATGGCCATTTCCATCCCAACTATAAACAGAGAACCAATCAACAGAAACCCGCCCAAAGATAACCGATTAATGATTTACTCCTGCAATGGTAAATACACATGATCTTACTTAACATAATTTGAGTTTAAGAACTTAAAGAACATAACCTTGAGAACTATGTAAAGTAAACGCCAGCTCGACTAATACGTCGTGAATCAAATCTCCTTACAACTGGCGCGGAGGTTTGAGTGACACGTCTGACAGAGCGGTACAGTGTGATTCTGCAAGTAAAAATCCCATTCATTTTCGTCAGAGATTTTGATTAAAAGCTATAATGTCGTAACCATCCAGCACTTAGAAAGGTAAAGAAACGTACTTCCAACTGAAAGTGTATCAAGCCGGTATCGAACATAAACCGTTAACCTGTGATTCTGAAAAAGTATCAATTATCGGAATTCTGTTTTCATAATATTAAGTGTTAAGTGTGTGGATTGGTTAAACGTGTGAACATAGTAGTTCTAGTTGCTTCGCCCTCCTCCCATTAACTTTATAATATAATATTTTAAAAGTAGAATATCTTAAAAAGATAAAGAATTTTTAACATCTGGAAGTGTACGATTCCAAACTAATCTGAACTTAAAGTTTTTAGAGACTAAAAGAAAGAAAGAAAGAATACAATTTAAGAATAATAGTTGAGCGTTGTAAGCAGCATGACCTAATATTGCACGCACAGATGTGGCTGCAATATTAAGAATGGATTTCTACTCTGCTAATGAAATATTGAGAACACGCGTGTCCATAAGAGATTTATGAAATGCTTTATTGAATGGTAACAGCTGCAGCTCATGAATTGTTTCCCCAATATAAACAGTAAACACAAATTAATCCTGTAGAAAGGCTGAAGGATTGGTCTGTTGTCTCTCTCTGTGTTTGTATTCATATGTGCTTGTTGGGTTTTGAGGATCTTCTCTATCCATTGACAGCCTCCGGGGAAGACCTCAGCCCACCGCGGCCCTCTCCCTCAGCCCACCATGGACCTCTTCCTCCCTCTCAGCCCACCATGGACCTCTTCCTCCCTCTCAGCCCACCATGGACCTCTTCCTCCCTCTCAGCCCACCATGGACCTCTTCCTCCCTCTCAGCCCACCATGGACCTCTTCCTCCCTCTCAGCCCACCATGGACCTCTTCCTCTCCCTCAGCCCACCATGGACCTCTTCCTCTCCCTCAGCCCACCATGGACCTCTTCCTCAGCCCACCATGGACCTCTTCCTCCCTCTCAGCCGCACCTCATCCAGTTTCTTGATGACGGCCGAGGACTTCTTGGAAGAGGCGGCGTAGCTCTCCAGCAGCTTCTGGAACAGCGGCTCCGTGTTGGGGTGGGTGCTGAGGAAGGCCTTCTCCAGGACGTACAGGTCCACGCCCTTGTCCTCGGGCAGAGCGGAGATGTAACTCAGGCCAAAGTCTATGAGCACCAGGCTGAGCTCTGCCTCCCCGTCGCCGCTCCTCCTCAGCAGCATGTTGGAGGTGGTGAGGTCCCCGTGCACCACGTCCTCGTCGTGCATCCGGGCCAGGACCCGGCCCACTCTGGCGGCCAGCGGCTCCAGGGGCACCAGGGTGGGACTGGGATGGGACCGCTGCCGAGTCGCCGCGATGTGGTCACGCACTGTCACCGAATCCACAATGTCCTCCAGGAAGATGCAGTGGGAGGTGTAGTCCACAAAGTACACCACAGGGGTGGGGATGCCTGGGAAGAGGAGCGTTGGATCATAATGTTACGTCAGGAATGTGTTCCTATTCAATTATTTCTCAAAAAATGTACAAGAAAGTTTAATAATATGGGAAATATTGTTGCACTATTTGTGTGACATTTTTATGTTTTTATTTAGAAAAATTCCCTTATAGTAAATGTATAACCACTTAGGCTATAACTAATGCACTTGACTATCACTAATAAATTGTAAATCTCTAATAATAATAACAGTAAATAAAGCTGCGAGCAGCAATGAGGGGGCCAAGGAGAATACGACTCCATAAACTAATTTTGGTGGACGGACAAAATTGGTTAGGTGGCTACATGATGACTGCCTCAGTTATTTCACTTACAATGAAAGCTATTGGCAAATGGTTATCACAGGGAAAACACATTGAAGTCGCTTTCTAAAGGCTGGGATAGACTTGCTGCTAACAACGTATACGCCTACGGATCAGGGCTGCCATACGTATCCTGCGATCGTTTGGTGTGTTGATCGTGCATGTCGTCGCAAGGTACCACGACGGTTCCGCAAGCCGAATAGACCAGAGTAGCCACAGCAACAAGATAGATCTACGTCAGACACAAGGCCTTCAGCACTTTCAACAAGTTTCACATAAAAAAATAAAAATAAAGAGACTGTGATATGATCACAGTCGCTGTGGTTTTAATGTCCCCCTAGAGGTCAAACATCACCAAATTATTTGGGCATCATCAGGATAGGGTAATAAGACTATCAGCCAAATTTTGTTTAATGGTGCGTTCACATCGCTGGGAATTATGGGGAAAACACTTTCGCGACGTCGGAAAGATCTCTTGAACGACACACCTCATGACGCTCAAATGGGGCAAATGGGGCCAGATTTTGATAACAGAGTTGCCCAATTGGTGACGTATGGTTTACTTGACGCGCATGAACATGGCGGAACATGAACTTTTTACTCAATATAAAAGAATCCACCATCATATCACATTCTTTACTATTGATTGACGTAACTTCTGTTGGCATGACTTTGCTCCGTTTTAAACGTTGTGTACTGGTAAACCAGCTCTAGATAAGGGCAAGTTCTGCCTTCCATACAGTGACAATACTGTATGTGCTTCTAAATAAAAGCAAAAAGATAGTATGTGACAGGCATCAAGGAAATAAAAGGCAAGGAAACTTGAAACTGATCCTTCTAAGTTCTGTATCTGATTAAAACCCTCTGCTGTGAAGAACTTTTAGATTCAAAGGGTACCTAATAGTTTGGGTGCCCCAGGATGATGTCATGAGGCTATGTACCAAGTTTGGCTATCATATGTTGACAGTTGCTGAGAAATGGACTTACTTCCTGTTTGGCGGCTTTGTCGTCAGGTTTGATTGGTTTTGAATTTGAAAAGCTGTTCAACACATTTGTTCAGCTTGGTCTGAAGATCGTATATGGCAAGTTTCATGAAGATTGGAGAGAATTTGTGCTACTACAACAACTACGTTCACACGCTTAACCAATCAACACACTTGTATCTTCAATATTATGAAAACAGAATTCCGATAATTGATACTTTTTCAGAATCACAGGTTAACAGTTTATGTTTGATACCGGCTTGATATACTTTCAGTTGGAATTATGTTGAGTCTCGAGCGTGAGGAGTTTGGGCTACACAGGGCTACAATTGAATCCCGTTAGCATTGGGCAGGTTTTGAAAAAAAAAAAAGTTTCTTTACCTTACTAAGGGTTAATTACCTTACTAAGTTTTGGGAGCATGTGCTATTGATTTTGATAACTTTCAACATGGCGGCCAAATTCTGATGTAATTTATTAGCTGTAGTAATTTATTAGCTATATGGAGAGGTCTGAGAGTATCACCAGATAAGTTTGAAACATACCCGTGAATGGGGAGGAGTTATAACACATCATTAATTACAGCGACCACTAGAGGTCAAAGAGTTGGTCTATGTGACAAGTTTAATTTCAGCTTACCGCCCGAGATGAACGAGCGGGGCATATCAAACTTTTTATTACCCTGCCTCTCGGTAATTATTACGCTGCCTCTCGGTAATTAATCCTTACTTAAGATATGTAAAAGGCCTGCTGAGAAATAGGCTGACATCCCGTTTGCCGGTGTAAGTTCCATATTGGCTCGGCTACCAGATCGGCTCGGGGTCCGTCGTCTGCTGATTACGTCACACAATACGCTATCTACAGCAATAAGGTCTTTTATGGCTTAAATTAAAGAGCCTGTAATGATCTTTCATTTTGAACATAGACCATTCCCAACCTATCTGTATGGATAGTTTTCTTCTAAAAACAAAACATCCCTCGGAATCATCTTGGCTGTTAAGATAAGCCGTCCGTGTTGCCAGATTGGGCACATTTTCAGCCTGATTTGGCTACTTTGAATCACGTTAGGCTGGAAAAACGGGATATATGCCCAATCTGGCAACACAAACCGAAACTAGACAGACCTACTCGCGCTCACACATGTGCTCGCTGTGGTTGCTATGACGACAGCCAGAGCTACAGCACAAAACAGCCAATCACAACTGTCCCTTAGCAGCCAATCACAATGTAGCCTACGCCCATTCAAGCGTACAGCCAATGATATTGTGTAACGTAATCAGCAGACGACGGACCCCGAGCCGATCTGGTAGCCAAGCCATTATGGTACTTACACCGGCTTCGCGGTCGAATTTGATTGGCTGTCAAATATTTGTTGCACAGCTGAATGCTGTATCACCTCATGAGCTGGCTGTTCTCAATTCACAACACGCATTCCATCCAATCTAGCCTACATCAGGCCTTCTGACCAAACCTCATGCAATTCAAGCAAGAATGGCCAAAAGCAGACACGCACGCACGTGCGTGCGTGCGCGTGTGTGTGCGTGTGTACAGGCGTTATTCGATTGCCTGGTCGATTGCGTGCGTGTGTGTGCAGGCGTTATTCGATTGCCTGGTCGATTGCGTGCGTGTGAGTGTGTGTGTGTGCAGGCGTGTGAGTGTATTCGATTGCTTAGTAAACATTTACTGTAATATTCATACTGGTTTAGATAATACATTTGAAGTATTTCCCATCGTTGCTGAGCAAGAGTTTTGTTCGAAAGTTCAGTGATAGAAACAAATAAAAGCCCGGGTTATTGAGGTTCAACAGTACCACCATAGGCGTCGATTACGCCGGGGACGCGTCCCCACCAGATTTCGTCAGGATTAACTTTGTACCCACCACTTGTAAAAATAAAAAAATATAAGAAAATCGAGTTGAAAAATTATGGTTTATTACACGGGTCTTCTCAATGCCGTGGAACACACATGGGCTCTTCACAACTTCGGCGCTTAGTATAATTGACCGCTGTCAAGGAAAACAAAGGACTTTTTGCCTCTAATGACCTCCTTGGTATCACTCCTGAAGTAGTCCGTTGAGTTTTCAACCCCAGCGTCTTCGGTTGCTAAGCGACATCAACGTCTTTGGCGGATTTCTCTGCTGATCAACACTATGAATGACACTACGAACAAATTAATTGTAAAAAGACACACCATGTGAAGTTATTTTTTCGTTTTGGCAAGTAGCCGTCTAATAAGCGGAATAATGTATAGAACGTCGCCGGTCATATTCGAAAAAAAGCCCCTGCAGGGCGAAACATGACACCTTCGCTGCGCGTCGGTGTCCTGTTCGCCCTGTCGGGGCTTATTTTCCCGATAATGACCAGCGTTCTATACATTATCCCTTACTTATTACACGGCTCTTCTCAATGCTGTAGACTTCTCCATTCCCTTGCATGGGCCTTCCTAACGTTCAGCTGCAATTATTTTTGTTTATTACACGGCTCTTCTCAATGCAGTGGAATGCTCACGTCCAGCATATTTGACTGCTGTCAAGGAATTAGGTTTTGCCTCTGATTCACATCTGTATCACTCCTAAGTCCGGTAGCTTATCAACCCCAGCGTATTCGGTTGCTAAGCGACGTCAACGACTTTGATGAACTATTTCTCTGCTGATCAACGCTATGAACGACAACAAATACATTGGTAAAAAACACACTGTCTGAAGTTATTTTTTCGATTTGACAAGTAGCCATTACTAATAATACCAATACTCTTTGGTTGGGATGATGAGGCATCAGACAATCAAGTCATTTTAGCCTGAATACATAGGTAAAAAGCACCAGAGCAGGTTGCTAGTACCATGGATAGTATCAGAACAATAACCTGTTGAACTAAATGGATGTGGTAGGCTACACCACGGGATGCATGGTGCTGTGGCGAGGTCTTCTGTGTTATTTTGAATAATTGCATTGAATAATTGCATGAGTTTTGGTCAGAATGCCTGATGTAGGCTAGTTTTGATGGAATACGTGTTTTGAATTGAGAACAGCCAGCTCATGATGTGATACAGCGTTCAGCATCAAATATTTTATTTTTTTTTCAATCTTGACGACTTTTGTAGTGCTGTGTGTAGCCACAGGTTTGGCACTTCTGAACTTAAAACCGCAGTTAATTTCCTTTCCTAGCTCCTCTTGTTTATGTGGTTAGCTTAGCCATGTCACTTTGTCAACATTGGAAACATGGAGCAGAACATAGTGGGTCATATGTCCGATGCTTTTTGGAAACGTTTTCTTCATAAAACGTGCCAGACAGATGTTGCATACATTTTATTCCTTAGTAATAAGCTACATGGGTATGCCGTCTTTCAGAACCTTTCATTACTGGCAATAAAGAGAGAAAAAAAATTGTGCATCCTTATTGTACCCAGCACTTCTGAAAATGCACTTCCGAATGCCTCTCTGTCCCCAGCACATTTCAAACCAAACTGACGCCCATTCAACCCGGTCCAGTGGATCGGGTTGAATTCACTGCGGGTCTCTCTTCTTATATCCATCGATCTCACCAAAGATATTTTATTACTGTCCTTCTCAACACTCTGATCTCACTAAAAGGCTCGCAGCACCAAACAGCATTATCGACGAGATGCGCTATGCATAGAGAAGAAAGAATACGAAGTTGAATTTGCCACATTTTGCAACCAATTATTCTAAATCTGCCCATATATACACGTCAGAATTTTACGGTTTTCACTTGCTACAATGTTGCATCTGTGGTTAATGGTAATGCAGCCACAAAGAAGTAAAATATAGGGTGCTATTTTCAGCATTATGTTTTAGTTTTTTTTGACGGCACAGCGATCCGGGGCTATTCCCAAAAGTTCCGGGGCTATAGGTCGAATGCCCAGGTCTAACGACGCGCCTGACTCCCATGGCAGAGTAATGATAATGATAGGAAAACGTAGAATAACAATGGTTGTCTCGAAGCTGCTTGACCCCCAATAACAACTCTAAAACACTGTATGAGAGGAACAGACCAGCTCTTCTGCATCGCTGTATGGACCGCACCTCCTGCACGGTCCTGCGGTGGGTGAGCTTCTCGTCCAACAGAGGGTGGCGGTACTTCTTCGGGAACCTTTCTTTAATAATGGTTGACCTCCCCAGGAACACGTCTCGGTAAACACGGGCCTCCGCTCCTTGTTTTAACACGCTTCCTTTGCTCAGGAACTCGGACACAACCATGTTCTTCTCCAGCTCCATGTTTACATTGGTCTTCTTCTTCTTGGGCCTTGAGCGCTGTTCTTTAATATACTGCAACCTAGCGGCCACTAATGTCAACTACACTAACCTTTTCAAACAATAGCATCAACCACCCTTACCCTTAGTTTTTAGAAAAGTAGACCTAAAAATGTCATATCGATATATTTACGTTTTATAAAGTATAAAAATATATAGTTTTATATAGAGCGTATTTAATATGTAGCAAAGTAAAAATACACTTATAATAATGGTATCTATCAAGTTAAAATTATGATGTAAGGCTAACGTTACACTTAAATAAGCATAACAACATGTTTCCCGAATAGAAGTACCTTCATGTGTTGAAATATTAATAAAAACAGTTGAACAAGTGGTGTAATAATATTAACATAAGTTACGTAATTTATTAGTTCTTGCATCCATACTAGGCTGCCACCTCAAAATGAAAAGGTTGTATCAGCTGGGTTTGAGGTCGTGTTTGCTGAGGTTTTCTGATCTGCTACCAGGCTACTGTCGTGAAACTTCGATATGGTTTCTTCTGAAACTTGAGACAGTAGTCTGCCACGTAGGAGAAGGAAGCTCCGGGCAGCAGACCCGATAAGCGCAGCGGGAGGCGTCTGGAATACAGCGGTGGGCTGACGAGTTCTGATCGACTTGATGTTCGTTCTTTAAGCTTGAAGATATGGAGATACAGCCACTGACCGTGCAGAGACCTCCGGTATAACGGGTGAATGAAACCAGCATCGAGCCAAATGAATTGTTCCTACCCGCCATGGAGCCATGTCCCCACTACAACCTCTGCATGGGAAACGGTAAACATTTCACAACTTATTTATCAAACATTTACTGACATTTCTGTCGGTTAAATTATTTACAATGGTCTTGATTTAGTTTATTAAACTGCAAAGGGAAAGTAGAATAAGACGTCACGACTGATAAGCAAAGGGGGAGGTATGTTTCTCCTTCTGTTAGCACTTATAAGAAACAAATCATAACTATTTTAACAATGGTTATTTTGTAGCCTGAAAATGATATAGATAGCCTAAGCTAAACATTTTGGTAGATTAAATGATAAATGCTGTGTGTGTGTGTGTGTGTGTGTGTGTGTGTGTGTGTGTGTGTGTACGTATATGGTATGTATGTCTCTAGGCCTATATATATATATATATATATATATATATATATATATATATATATATATGCAATTAAATAAATGAGCCCTATACAGTTGGTATCAAGGTATCATATGTTATCTTATTGTTAATCGTCTCTACTTGAATTATGTAGCATAGCATTTTCCCAATTATATTAGGCCTATTTGTAGTTTATCTGCTTATTGTATCTGGTCTGCTTCTGAAAGAATTAAACTTCCTTTGGGATAAATAAGTTATTAATTTATCTTTGATTGCCTTTTGGATTCAAAATGCCATATGGATTCATCAGGTGATAAAGTATTTTAACATAAGGCTAATTTTACCAAACTATTTCTTGTCTATTTTATACATTACATGCCTAATAACACCCGTAAAATTGAATGATAATATAGAATATGATAATATATCCATATCCCGTCAAGTCCAACAAGGATGTTTGCAAATCTAAGCCGAGGACGGGAGTGTTGTGGTGTCCCTGAAGTGGTTCCGCTAATGAAATCATGGCAATCAGGACGGTTGTCATGGCTACGGGCTTCCAATGGGTTATTGTGTTCTCTGATCGTGTCTGCTGGGCACAGCTGGACACAAGGCTCTCTGGGTGACGAGGGCACAGACGCCATCGTTCCATTCAGTTTACATTTGTTGTTGTCCTGTTCCTTGTTTTGCACAGACGACCTTTGTTAAACTGAAGAGGAACAAGTTGAACTACATTGGATTTAATCTTTGTTTCCTGAATGGTGTCATGAACAATGGGTAGGTTTCCGATATTTTTCAGTTGAAGTATTTTCAAAACAAGAGTTTGAAAACGTCAGTACAGCCTCTGTGATTTAGATATAAAAAATGTGTTGCTGTTAATTCTTCGGTAATTTACAGAAGCATGATGTTTTCAGGTTACTGAAACAACAGTATTTGGGGTGTATTTGATTGAAGTTTAAGCTGACTCTTTAGCATATTTCTAAACCGAGTTTGCGTGTCACAGGTGCACCCCGAGATCTGATAGCTTGCATAACTCCTCTAACAAACATATACGATAGCTTTGTACTTTTGGACTGTACGTTTTGCACTGATTGAACCAATTGAGTGCCACTGTCTTGTATGTCAACACGATAATCATGATTAAATCTCTGTTGTCTCAGGTTGTCCCCTCTTGTTGCTGACCAGTACGGTGTCCATCCTCGGCGGCCTGGTCTTTGGCTATGAGCTGGGCATCATCTCAGGAGCCCTGCTCCAGCTCAAGGCTGAGTTTGGACTCCTGTGTGCCCAGCAGGAAGCCCTGGTCAGTGCCTTGCTGGTGGGAGGATTGATGGCCTCCATCGTGGGGGGCTGCCTGATTGACCGCTGCGGCCGCAGAACCTCCATGCTCCTCAGTAACGCGCTGATCACGGCGGGCAGCCTGGTGGTGCTCAGTGACTCCTACGGGGGCCTGGTGGTGGGCCGCATCACAGTGGGCTTTGGGATGTGTGTCTCCTCCATGTCCTGCTGCATCTTTGTGTCCGAGATGGTCTCCCCGGACCGCCGGGGGCTGCTGGTGACTCTGTACGAAGCTGGTATCACCGTGGGCATCCTGGCCGCCTACGCCACAAACTACCTCCTCTCCGACACCCCTAGAGGCTGGAGGCTTATGTTTGGAATAGCCCTGGCACCGACGTTGGCACAGTTTGTTTGCATATGCACTCTTCCGGCCAATGCTGATGGATGTAACGTTAACAGGGATGGTTTTCAGACGGAGAGAAAGCCCTTGAGTCTCGTTCAAAGTCCAGCAGCGGACGAGGCGCCAGTCGGCGGCACCAGACCGGACAAGCAGCTCAGCGTGATGTACCTGTTTCAGAGCAGGGACAACATGAGACGCCGTACCGCCATCGGCCTGGGGTTGGTGATCTTCCAGCAGCTCAGCGGCCAACCCAACATCCTGCTCTACGCCTCCACCATCTTCCACTCGCTGGGCTTCCATGGCGACGCCTCGGCAGTGCTGGCGTCTGTCGGCTTGGGGCTGGTCAAGGTGCTCGCCACCCTAATCTCCATGGTGCTCTCCGACCGGGTGGGCCGCAGGCCTCTTCTCATCGGTGGATGTGCCTTCATGGCTGCGGGTCTTCTCACTGTTGTGCTCCTCGGTGGACAGGCGGCTCTCAGCGCTAGCGGTGCGTGTGTGGTAAACACCCCGGGTGCCAACCACACATCTCTGCCCAGTTTGCCACATGCTGATCCGACAGCGTCGAACAGGTCTCTTGGAGAGCATCGCAGACTTTTTGATTTGTCAGAGATCAAAGAGATTGGATCAGATTATTCTGTTTACCCCGCCAATGCGTCCTCTGTGTTGCCGTCTACACCTGGTGTCCAGGGAACAGTGGTTAACTGGATCATTCTCATCTGTATCTTCGCCTCAGTCGGTGCCTACTCTATTGGATTTGGACCCAGTATGTGTTCTTTTGAAATGCATTTCACTGAAATAATTATATATTTGTGTAAGAGATAACTGTGTAAGAGATCATAATCCCATTTCTTCCGCTTTCTACAGTAACCTGGCTCGTCCTGAGTGAGATCTTTCCTGTGGGAGTCAGGGGAAGGGCGTTTGCATTCACCAACTGCTTCAATTGGGCCACACACCTGTTGGTCACCTGCTCTTTTTTGCATGTTATTGGTAAGTAAGTAGGCTTTGCTACAGACATGCAATACATTTGTCAGCTTGGTTTGCCAAATGCTGAATTCAAATTAGCTTTGCTCGTATAGTACATTTAAAGCCAGCATCATCTGTAAAAGTCAGGTTGGAAGCTTTCATTGATTCTTGGCCGTCACTTGAACTGTGCATTTCCTCAACAGATGCGATTGGACTTTCAGGCACGTTTCTTTTGTACGGTACAACATGTGTAGCCGCAGGTATTTTCTTTTACTGTATGCTTCCTGAGACCATGGGGAAGACTCTGGAGCAGATAGATGAAGAACTTAGCACAAACAGGTACGTTTCCAGTTTAAGGATTTGACCTGTTTGTCAAGAGCCCGGGTGGATTCTTGAATTGCCGACGTGTTCCGAAAACGGACAGTTGGCTACCCTTTGACGTCCTTTATATTCAAGGGTTACTACCCCCTTAGCTACCAAAGCTATATATTGGTTTGTCCAACACAAATCATTGCATACAAACTGCCCTGGCGAGGTCGTTTCCTCCAATAGTACCGACAAACGAACAAATCCACATTCCGATTCTGTGTGTACATTTAGAAATATATTGTATTGTGGGGGATAACTTCATGTTTTGCAGAAGTTGGACTCTCTCCAAATCAGCTCCCAAGGGTTGAAGGAAAATATATCCATAGTTTAGAACCAAAATTCACCAGCGCGCTAATGACCAGGACGTTTAACTGCTCGCCTCTCATTCCTCAGGTCTGTGAGCATGTGCAGTGGTTAACAGTCAGTTAACACGCCCAAGTTTAGCCTTGCTCGGTGGCCGAAGCAGCCTCCATTTGAGCTCAGAATTGTAACAATGTTTCTCAGTCTCTAAGCCTGTGAGCACAGTGGCTAGTAAAGGTGTGGTCTGGTTGGCTTGTGGGCCCAATTGGAGAAAGTTACCTAGCTTGGGGAATTAATATGTACTTACCTGGACTGGACCAAACAAAGGTATAGCTATGGGAGCTGCTAAATACTTGTTTGGAATATAATAGATTTCAATTAATCCCCACCGGCCTAATTTCGGAGTGCAACTACAACACGAGAGGGGGTGAGTTAAACAAAAAAACGATTTTATAATTAGACTCAACATAGACAAGGTAAACTGGGGTCTCAACAAACTGGCCAACTCCTTTACATTTCAAGAGGGAACCACAAAGATAAATAAATGCTCCCTGCTTTGTTCAATCATACCCTAATATCACATCTAATTTCAATGTGTATCCCAGAAGACAGGACATTTATTTAACTCTTTAATTTGCAGTTGAGTGTTTAGAACTCAGATCTAAACCACTCAAGAGCATTGACAACCCACAACTCTACACAGGAGTGTGCCTAACCACGTGTAATAAAAGTGTCTGAACTATGAATGTTTTGTTTTGCAGGGTACACAGTGATAAGGTATGCTGCAGCAGTCTGAGAAGGAGAACTGCCACGGTGAAGTACCAGAGAGTAGAGTGTCAACACAGCGACACAAACTGACCTCCACAGGGAAATGCCTTATTTCAATGGGAGACTCTTCTATTGAATGTTCCAACTAAGCTAGGATGGGGTAGAAGCATGTCGAAGGACAATCGTTGAAGGCTGCAATTTCACTGAACAATCAAGATGTTATGTACCTCAACGTGTTATTATCAAGGCTGAACGAGAAGGCTTTGGCATATAATTGACTGTTATCACACTGGATGTTATTTATGTCTAAATATTACAGGTACAAACCAAGTATTGGTGGATCTGTGGTCATATTTTCATGTGGGAGGATGCTTTAACATCATAAAATAAAACAATGTTAAAAACACTCAATCTACTTCAACGCATGCTTGAGTTCCAAAACCTTATTTCTTTAGTAGGGTAACTGAGGTCTCTGTTAAATCAATTTTTATATTTTTTCTCCTGCACTTCTGTGTCATTTGATGGACGTAATAAAGCAGCCAGTCGTATACCTGATAAATAAAACGTGTGTTTATTTACACAAATGTTTTCAAATACTAGTAATCTAAATAAGGACATAAAAATATATACAGTGATGTCAGGACTTGTACAGCTCAGTTAATAAGCCAATGTATACATAGAACTGGTAGCATTTTGAGTTTTCTGAAAGGAAAAAGATTCATATGTACAACATTGCCTACAACTCTCACTCTGAATCTGGCACTAAACGTGTGTACGTGTGTTCCTGGTCAATGCTTCTTGTCAGCGAAAGCTAGTTGATGTTTGTTGGATATACAAACATATCTAATGAAAGAAAAACCTAGCCAGATGAACAGAATGAGGGACCCCCTCTAAAGGAAACTACCAGCGTCAGTCATCCTTCATTTGCAACTCTTTCTCGCAAAAACAAACCTTAGGTTTTGGTTAGTCTTCTTTCCCGTATGAGGTGAAGTAAACTTTTGGGTACGTGGTGAATTTGGAGGAAAGCAACCCGAGAATAGCTTGAGGGCAAAGGAAAGTGGAACATGAAACATAAAAACAAGATTAACGGGGCTTAACAAATACGTGGACACGACCGACCGGCTCTCTGAATGGAAAACAAATGGGAACTTAACCTACATCAGTACAGGTGTGCTGGGTAAAAAAATAAAAGGTTATATCAAAAAACTGGTTACATCTTATTTAGTAGAAAGGCAAGACGTAACAGTTTTATCAGCCGAGGCAATGTGTTACCCAGTGCAACATCTAGTGACCCCGTGTAAGGGGAGCACGAGAGCAGCACCAGACACTGGAGTAACCCCGGGACGGTCTCCACTGGAGCCCCCCGCTAGGCCCGCACTGGAGCAGACGCCTCAAGCTTGGTTTATCAGTAAACTGTATCAGGACGATACGTTTTGGTCCGGTGGGCTAACCTCTCTAGGCTCTCGACTATGCGCCTTTAGGGACTAAATGGTCATTAATAATCTGGAAAATAAAGAGTGTGTGTTGGGGGGGGGGGGGGGGGGAGATAGCTCAATACTGAAGGTTAACTGCATAATTATATATTTTTTGCTTGAATCCCATCTTCATTCGTTTATTATTCATCTAATGTTGGAACACCTGACAAAAAGAAAACACAGACGCTACCCTTTAGACACGCACACACGTGTGGAACATTGGTGGAAGGCAGGCCGAACGTTGGTGTTACTTACATTACAAACATTCATCAGATCAAAACGTTGATCCACCGTGGTGGAAGTGAGGGATGAAGGAAACATCACAACAGACACCACCCAGAGCAGCGAGGCATCCCAGGGCCCCTGGCAAGGGGGCGGACCCAATGATTCATCAGAGTGGCGTGGGGCCCCGGGGGCCTCCTCACTGGGGGGCGCCGGGGGCCTCCTCACTGGGGGGCGCCGGGGGCCTCCTCACTGGGGGGCGCCGGGGGCCTCCTCACTGGGGGGCGCCGGGGGCCTCCTCACTGGGGGGCGCCGGGGGCCTCCTCTGGGGGGCGGCGGCGGCCTCCTCACTGGGGGGCGCCGGGGGCCTCCTCACTGGGGGGCGCCGGGGGCCTCCTCTGGGGGGCGCCGGGGGCCTCCTCACTGGGGGGCGGCGGCGGCGGCGGGCACGGCGGCGCTCAGGGAGTTGTTGGCAGCGGACAAGACGGGCGAGCCAGAGAGAGGGCCCAGGGCAGTGGAGGCTGGTAGGGCAGAGATACCTGGGTGAGGGTGGAGCAGACATACTATGAACCAGATACCTGGGTGAGG
Organism: Gadus chalcogrammus; assembly: GCF_026213295.1. Classification (NCBI taxonomy): domain Eukaryota; kingdom Metazoa; phylum Chordata; class Actinopteri; order Gadiformes; family Gadidae; genus Gadus; species Gadus chalcogrammus. Next base: position 4,959,634 of record NC_079412.1, on the reverse strand, counting down.
GTGGAGCAGACACACTATGAACCAGATACCTGGGTGAGGGTGGAGCAGACACACTATGAACCAGATACCTGGGTGAGGGTGGAGCAGACACACTATGAACCAGATACCTGGGTGAGGGTGGAGCAGACACACTATGAACCAGATACCTGGCTGAGGGTGGAGCAGACACACTATGAACCAGAGATAGCTGGCTGAGGGTGGAGCAGACACACTATGAACCAGAGATACCTGGGTGAGGGTGGAGCAAACACACACTGAACCCCCACAGGGAGCATGACCAAAATGACCAGTTGACTGACCGCATGTGCCTGGTACCCGTGTCCCCCCCATAGTAGGTCTCCTGAGCGACCCCCGAGGTGTGTGTGCAGCGCGTGCCTCACCAGTCATCATGTTGGCCGTGCTGACGGCTGGGATCCCACCGGGCAAGTTAGCAGAGCCCGCCATGCGAGCTTGGTCCTTCACGATCGGGACTGAAAGGGAAACGGACCTAGTCAGTACAGGCCATGAGGCTGCGGCCTACCGCTACATGCTCAGGCCCCTCGCGGCGGACATACAGAAGTAGGGGTGGTCCATGGCCTCGCGGGCCGTCAGCCTGGCCTGGTGGTCGTAGCGCAGCAGCTTGTCCAGGAAGTCCAGCGCCTCGGGGCTGACCAGGTGTTGGTTCTCACTGTGGACGAAGCGCTCCCACCGCTTACGGGAGTGTCTGAGGGGGGGGGGGGGGGGACATGACTTTAGAACACCATCAGGATCACATCTCATCGGACACCATCAGGATCACATCTCATCTACGGGGTCTTCTGAGGGGCAGGTTTAAAAACACCAGGATCACATCTCATCTACAGCAATGTCTGGGGACAGGCTGGGCTTTAAACACCATGACCACGTCGGACTGTTTCTAGAATCAGTGCACAAGTAAGAAACCACCTTTCCCCTCACCATCATCCGGTTAAGAGTGGACAGATGTTACCATCAAATTAACTCCCTACCTGCCAAGGATGTCGTTGAAGCGCGGCTCCAGCTCAATGTTGTACTTGTCTATGTAGTCGTACAGGTCTTCAGTTCCCAGTACTTTGGCTATTCTCACCAACTGATGGAAATAACATGCATACAATATATAAGGATAAAGAAAAATGACCACCTCATACACGTGCACCTTTCATTATTTTGAATTGAATAAATAGGTTTCATTGGATGATGACCCACAGCCTACCTGATCATAGTTGTCGTGACCATGAAAGAAGGGCTCCTTCCTGAAGATCATGCTGGCCAGCATGCAGCCCAAGCTCCACATGTCCAGACTGTAGTCGTACATCTGAACAACACCAGAAAGTGGCATAAGAAGCTGGATTTGCGAAACTTCTAGGTTGTTTGCATGTTCTGCGGCTGTGATTGGATGACTCAAGATGTCAATTGATTGGCTGGTTGGTGTGCTGGTACCTGATAGTCCACCAGAAGCTCGGGTCCTTTGAAGTAGCGGGAGGCCACTCTGACGTTGTACTCCTGTCCGGGGTGGTAGAACTCGGCCAAACCCCAGTCTATGAGGCGCAGCTGCACACAAACCACAAGGGAACAACAGTTTTAGGCCCAACCCCTTTATCAACATCTTTGTTAAAGCTAACATAGCCTATTTTGTCCATTTGCTGGGTTAGGGGGTCCATCTCCTATCCCCTAGTGTTGTCATGAAACTGCGATACAATAACTTGAAAAATATAGATATTCAATACCACTGGGAAATACAACATTGAGGGCATAACATTTTAGATTTTTATTAACCTCTTCATTATTAGGAGTTTTTTCTGAAAAAAACATACCAAAATAAATTGGAGCATTACTCCACAACTGCAAGGGATAGTACATGTTATCTTGGTACCAAAACAAAGATGGTTGGGCAAGTGAAATATTCAATGTGGATAGCAATTGGTTGGAGTGATTATAGCTAGAACACAGCATAAGTGGAAGATCTCATTTCCACCTGAAATAAATGATGTTTTAGATCAATACCATCTTGTGCATTATCAGTTGAGGGCCCTATGGTTAAATAGTTATAGTACAACATCTGATGAGAACCTGAGTCAACTTTGACACCAATAAAGTGAAGTACTGCAGGTAGATCTCTTGGGAACCAATTGTACAATTTTGACACTTGACAACTTAATTGAAGGTCTGGGCGAATATAATTAAATGACACCAAGCCAAACACTGGCATATACACCATATGCCCATTAGATGGCGTAGAAGGACCTCTGTTCTGTTGGCAATCAACCCATTTCCTCAGAAACCATCGTTGAATGTAAACACAGTGGCCCAATTCTGAAAGTCAAATCTCCTGACCTTTATGCCTTCTTTCCATAACCTTTGTTGATAACGCCATCATTTCCATCACGTCATTGTTACCATTATTTCATATTACAGCCCTTGCAGTTGTGAAGATCCTCTACTTTGGGTACGTTCTTTTCAGAGGAAAACCTTGAAATAGGCCTGGTGATAGGTACTCAAGGTACTAGGAAGGACAATCGCCTGGACAATCATCAGGGTGTGACCCACTTTATAAATGTATGAGATAAGGCGTGAGCTCCTAGCATAGTCTGTGCATGGAGCCTCACCTTGCGATGCTCGTGGTCAATCATCACGTTGTGAGGCTTGACGTCCCGGTGCATTATTCCCATGCTGTGGCAGTAGTCCAGGGCCTATATAGGAGGCAAGCACAAATAAAAAGTGGAATTCTGTGTCAATCACTGAAAATGTATGACCGCTCAGAGACTTTGAATAGCATTGACAGGTGACGGTGTTAGGGCCCCACCTTAAGGATCTCATACATGTAAAACCGGATGTCATAGTCGGTCAAGGTCTGATACAGTTGCTGGGGAAAAGACAATGGATAGGCTTGGTCATTTCCTGAAGCAGTGATAATATATAATAAAATAACATACACTACAAAGCGAGCAGGAATATTTTAAAAGAGTGGATTCTCACCTTGAAGTCTGTGTTGTTGACGTGTTCAAAAACCAATGCTGGAGTGCGGGACTAAACACAAATACAAAGAAATACAGTTGGGTTTACATTAAACACTAAAGCTGGCTAAATACTAAAGTCTACTGCACTGCATCTGGCCCCTTACAGCGGGCCTACTGGGCTGATGCAGTATGCCAAGGGATCCCTACTATACAGGGTAAAGGGTTCAACAATAAAGATTGCCAGTAGCTCTTAACATTAATACATTTCTGTTTGCCGTAACCCGACGGACCCTGTCCATTTAGGAACGACCCAAATATATATATTTTTTCCCCTTTACTCCGACCGACCTGCCGGATGTAAACTTGTGTTAAGACATATCAAACAACTAACGCAAATACAATAAAACACTTTAATTATATTTGACTAAGTATTGTACACCTACCATCCATATATATATATATATATATATATATATATATATATAGGCAGGTCTATATAGAGACCTACCTACCGACCATTATTTATTTTTTTGGTCGTTAATGCAAAATATATTTTTAAGGATGGCCTCAACTCCAGAAATAATTAATCCCACGGTAAGAAATGTAACTGCTCCAAAAGATGGATGCATCAAAAGATTGAAAATCTTCCGACAGTAGCTCAGGATGTAGAGCGGGTTGGCTGGTAACCATAAGGTTTCTACCGTAATTTTCGGACTATAAGCCGCGACTTTTTCCCCATTTTTCGATTCTGCGGCTTATATAACGGTGCGGCTAATCTATGGATTTTTACATCTAACGGCCACTCGAAAAATTAGTATTCAAAGCTTAAATCAGTATTCGGAGCTTCGTTGTTTTTTTCTCCCACGTACGTGACGTTACCAGAGCGAGGGAGGCAAACTATAAGCGTCAGCGACACCAAGCAGAGAAGCGAGAGAGGTGGAGGAAGAATAGATATCTTGTTTCCCTTTACATTATAACACAACATTAGCGGGATCTCGGGAGGAAAAGTAATACTTTCCCAAATGGGGGTCATCCCTATGTTCCCCGGGTCCTATGTTCCCCTGTAGCCATACATACCGAGGAGCATAGGAGTCGGACCCTGTATGGGAAAAGCGGGGAACAGGACCCTTTTGGGTCCTATGTTCCCCGCAATCTATCAATCTTTAAAAATATTTAAAAGGCGGGGAACATAGGACCATTTTTTAAAAAAAGGGTTTCATGTTCCCCAGTCTCATACAAAGAGGGGAACATATATATCCGGGGAACATAGGACCCAGGGAACATAGACACGCTCCCACGAAATGCTAACCTTAGCTTAGTTGTTTGTTTACGTTCGCTGTACAGCGCCGCGCCAATCAACTGTGACTGGCTTGCTGCAGAGCGTGAGCGTCTTGGGAATACCGGGTCAATATAATGGATATCATATGGACACATAAGACAATCAATATTCGGTATTTGTTATGGATTTATTGTACAAATTCCCTGAAAAGCCCAGTGCGGCTTATATATGTACACATAATTCAATTTAGCTGCTGCGGCTTATACTCCGGTGCGCCTTATAGTGCGGAAAATACGGTAGTTAGATCCCTGACTGCTCCTGATGAGCTGGCTGACGCCCTTTGTGGTTGACACAGGCACAGCTGCACGCATTATGGGAATTATTGTTTGATTAGCAGCAACTCCCGAGATTAGCAGCACTTTGTCGGACCGTCGGGTGAAAATGAGTCGTGGCTCATCAATGAGGAGACGGCACGGATGAGGGAGAAGGAGTTGGACCGGTCCGCAGATCAATGTATATCACGGTGGATATCCATGATTGGTTACTTTCACCGGCGCTTAGCCCCTTTCTTTTATTGAACGCTTTACCCCGCCCCAGACCTTTGTGACAAATGATCGAACGTTCTTTGCAGACATGTGGGTTTGTTGACAAATTCTGGGACTGTTGCGAAAATTGCAATATGAAAAGGAACCGAGCTGAGCGAACCAAAGGACGCCCTAACATGACATTTTACCATTGAACCCTGTGTAGATATGGGACTGAAAGCCAATAAACATAGCTTTGTACTTACACAGAGATATTTCCACAGTGACACCGATAAGCATGTACTGGTGGAGAGCTTGCTATGCTATTGGTACAGTGGTGTTACTCAATACTTACGTCTAGTACAGGATTGTTAGACATCAATATTGTTGAAATGCAGCTTTAGTTAGTCCGGATATATGGACAGGATCATGCCAAAACACTGAGCAAACAAGACGACGGACATGACTTACCACGGGATCTTTCACGATATCAATGAGAGAGATGATGTTGGGGCCTCCCCGAAGGTTCTCCAGGATTTTGATCTCCCGCTTGATTTTCTTTTTCTTCACCGGCTATGGAGAACGATAAGAGCCTTTAGCTGCGAAGGACACCAGTTGCATCCAAGAAGCACTGGTTTGCCAGAGTATTCCCCATACCTTGAGGATCTTCACCACCACCTTCTCGTTGTTGGTGATGTTGACCGCCTCAAAGACCTCGCTGTACTTTCCCCGGCCCAGCTTCCTCACCAGCTGAAAGTCATCCTGATTCCTGAAGCATCCAAAGCAACATTAAGTGGAAAAACCAACCATATGCTTTAAGATTGGCAGATGGCACTAAATGGTAAATATACTTCATTTATAAAGCGCTTTTCTAACCAGTGGCCACTCAGAACAAAGCACTTTCACCCATTGATCTCCCAAAACATTCACCCATTCATTCAGACATTCACACACCGACGGCGGAGTCAACCACGCAGGGCGACAGCCAGCTCGTCAGGAGCAGTCAGGGTGAGGCGTCTTGCTCAGGGACACCTCGACACACTACGAGGAGAAGGGTATCAAACTAGCAGCCTTCCGGTTACCAGTCAACCTGCTCTGACTGAGATACTACTACTAAGTAAGTGCAAGTTAAGGGGGGTGGGGGCACTAGGACTCACCCCCATTCCACCACGTGGGACTCGTAGTCCCAATACTCCCTGGGCCGGTGTGTGTTGACCTCCGTGTACACGCGGGCCCGGCTCGGAACCGGTCCAGACATGTCAGACAGCTTGGCTGCAGTCTGGCGGCCTCAGTGTCTTGAGGTCGGAGGGGAAGTAGGGGCAAGGGCGAGGGGGGCTCTGAACCTCAAGGGTGTTGAGAGGAGTAGAACAGGGAGGCCTATGCCGAGGGTGGGGCGGGGGGGCGGGACCGTGGGCACCTTGGGACAGCTGACAGAAAAGGGAACACATGAATAAAGGATTAGCAGGTAAAGAAATTTAAATTCCAAGCCAACTGAACCTAAACAGACCAAAAATTTTAATTTTGACGGGTATATATTTAAAGTTGATATGTTTTCTTGATGTTTAAAAGTCCTCTAAATTGGTTTGGCCTTTATTAAACCCAATAACTGGTGGATTAAAGTACAGTTAATGACCAAGGCTAGTACAGTCCAGTCAAACTGCAGTTGAAATTGGATGAGCTATACACATCTAAAATTGCCGTTCAAAATATAAGCCTATATAGAATATAAGATGATCTGGCGATGTATCACTCAATAAGAATAATACCAGCCATGATATCAGCCTTACAATTGTACAACCATACCAAGTCATTTGCATTTTTCAAACATGGAGAAAGGACAAGCATTCAGTCATTTAATTGTATTAACCTCATCAATTACAAGAAAGCCACGCCACCTGTTGGAAGGGACTAGTTTTCAATTTGTGAGAGATACTTCAGAGCATTTCCAAGCTTATGTCAACCTCAGTATGCAAACATAAAGTTAACATGAACGCAAAACCACTTTGACATGCATCACTGGGTGTCTATTTTGTTTAAGACAATTTATCTGATCACTATATTTCAGAAATTTCGTCTTTTCTGCAGCTATAATGAAGGATGCAGTAAATCAAACATATTGTAATCAATGCATATTGCATAGTTTCTAGTAAAGGCTCACTGGACACTGTTTCAGTCTGTAATGCTGGGCGGTGGGGGGTGAATCACCATTGACACCCTCTGCTGATGTTTTCATAGAACGACAATTCAACATGATATTGTGATGTTTCAGTGGTTTCTTGTAGTCTATGGTCAGCTATTTCAGACATGTCACATCCATAACGGGAGAATGTCATTCCCATGGTGTTAAGTAATACTGCCGTACTTTGTAGACATCAGTCTTTGCGCATCTGCTGTAAAAATTTAGTTTGCATTCTGTAGGTCTTCAGAAAAGCCAGTCCATTTCATGTCACAACCATAACGCATAATATTTGCCATGCCGTTGTTCGAATTCAGAATTATAGGGGGCGTCTACACTGTCCATATAAAGTGACATGTGAATGGTTTCATTTATTCTGAACCAATAGTCTGAGAAATTATGGCAGTCAATTTGAGCACAAATGTCACATCCATAACCCTGGAATCTCACTTAAACAGTGTTGTTGCATGTTCTTGTTCACGGTGCATTTAGCACGTTATTGGTACCATAATCACCAATAGCCTTTTACAGAAAAACGATTACATAATGATATGCAATGAAATAACAATAAGTGGCAATATGCGAGGCATGGATTGGTCAATGAGTGTTCTTTCACGATAGGTCACCGAGACAAACGGGTAAATCGTACTGTATGTTGTCCCTGCTCGCAGGTCAATCGATTGCCATAGTTCAATCAATTCCCATGGTTAAATTAACAGATCGATTTAAATATCAGTTGGACGGATTAGCAATGAATGGTAGTACGAGGCTACAGCTAGTAAGGTTAGGTGGAAGGGTGAGGTACCATCAGACTGTAGGTATAGCCTCATGTCCAGATGACCTGAACGGTGAGGTACCATCAGACTTTAGGTACAGCCTCATTTCCACTGACCTGAACGGTGAGGTACCATCAGAATATAGGTATAGCCTCATGTCCAAAGGACCGGAACGGTTAGGTACCATCAGACTATAGGTAAAGCCTCATGTCCAAAGGACCGGAACGGTTAGGTACCATCAGACTATAGGTACAGCCTCATGTCCGAAGGACCGGAGCGGCGAGGTACCATCAGACTATAGGTAAAGCCTCATGTCCAAAGGACCGGAACGGTTAGGTACCATCAGACTATAGGTAAAGGCTCATGTCCAAAGGACCGGAGCGTAAAGGTATATTCAGACTATAGGTACAGCCTCATGTCCGAAGGACCGGAGCGGCGAGGTACCATCAGACTATAGGTACAGCATCATGGCAAGATTGACCGCACGAGTACAGAGAAGGGTCGTTAACGTTATATTGTGAGCGAAACCGACTAACGTATAATTTCCTTGACGAGTGGGCAGAGCTGTCGCTCACCCACTTCAATCTTCCCTTCATGCACCAACGTCAGCCCTCTGAAGACCCGGTCCACACTAAGACGGTCTGTAGCAATTCAAGCTAACTAGCTCAGCTTACGCTCGCAAAAACAAGTAACTGCGGCAAAAGATCTAGCGATCCGATGCTATAAGCAGGTACCATAACGCTATGACCAGGTACCATAATGCTATAACCAGGTAACATAATGCTATAACCAGTGGGCATAATGCTATAACCAGGTACCATATTGCTATAACCAGGTAGCATAATGCTATAACCTGGTAGCATAATGCGCTGAACCGCTAGCACACTGAAGCTAATATCAGCTAGCTCCTTAGCCGAGTTAGGTATTAACACTTTCAGATATTGTATTTACTTAAGAATCAGTGGTGACGTTTAAGAAGGTTAATCAGTGAATAAAAACACATACCCCCTGTATCAATTGAATGATGGACAATCTCGTCGAGAGCTGTAACAAGCTAACAACAAGCGGTCCTCTCGCCGGTGAAGCGCCGTGCGGTCGATGTTGTCACTCCGTCCAGATATCCGACCAGCGCCCCCTGCGACCCGCCGTCGGTTGGACAGGTCGATGGAGGCATGCATCAGCGTTATTCTGGATGTTGGTTAAAATTTTTACATTTTAAATTTGGAGGTAATATCAATGCAGGCGTGAAAGACGATTACTCATGTTGCAGACTACAAAAATGCAAAACTAGGAATAATAAATAAATTGTTGAATAAGCACATTCAGATCAGAATTAATGTCGTTTAGCAAATATAATTAAATACCCAAACTCAATGAAACTCACACTAACTCTTAAGCCCAACTCAAAATGATGCAGCCTTCATATGTTTTTTTAATAAATAATTTGTCTGATGAACTAATCTAACATACTTGTTTGCTTACATGTGAGAGAGTTGTATAAAGTTTTAAAGATCCCATGCCATTCTATTTTATGATGCTTTAATATAGGTATTAGTGGGCCACAAACACAGTATTCAAAGACGTCCCCGAAATTCAGCCGTGGTGCAGAGTTACAGTCACTCCGAAACAGTCGCACATTGAGCTTCCCCCAAACGCGCTGTTTCGGTGGGCGTGTCAAGGCAGGTCAAGGAGGGGGGTGGGGGTGTGGCCCTGAGCAGCTTGTAGCCACTACCATGCGCTCTGTATACGGTGGGCGTGTCAAGGCAGGTCAAGGAGGGGGGTGGGGGTGTGGCCCTGAGCAGCTTGTAGCCACTGACAGTACCATGCGCTCTGTTTACGGTGGATGTATCGCAATGGCTCGTAGAAACCCATATTATACATAGATATCTATATCATATAATATAATATATATTATCACCTGGCCCTGAGCAGCTTGTAGCCACGGTACCATGCGCTCTGTTTACGGTGGATGTATCGCAATGGCTCTTAGAAACCCATATTATACATAGATATCTATATCATATAATATATATTATCACGGCCAAAAGCTGTGTGAGCCTCCAGACGATAGGTTATTATGAATCTCAAACGACCGCGTCTACTTCAGATTGATGTGGAAGTGGAAGAACCAGAGACGTCGGAGAACCCGACGAAGTCCTTTGTGATTCATTATATCGTCTGGACGCGCACACAGCTTTTGGCCGTGATGTATTATTTGATATAGATATCTATGTACTATATGATATTATTTAGATATAGAGCAGAGCTCCAGGACTGTAACGCAAGTGTTGTACACTTCCTTGTTATTTGGATAACCGTTCTGCTGTTGGTGTGATGGCGCATAACACGTCGGACTCTCGTCTCTGGTATTTCTACAACGAGACTCGTAGTGGGGGTTATCTCAGCCATGGTTGAGAATGAATTGGGGGAAAGGAACTTTGGCTTTGACTCCCTGAAGTAGGCTACATGAACCACGACATGGAGGAGAAAGGGATTGTTGGCCGCGAATGTATCCCGCTTGAGCCCTGCTTCCCGCCGCCTCGGCAGCGGTCAGCGCTAATCACCGCCTCCTGAAGCCGAGGCGGTGGTCCATCGGCAGCGAGGCTCCGGCGGGAGACGACCGCGGTCAACAATCCCTTTCTCCTCCATGTCGTGGTTCATGACTTCAGGTAGTCAAAGCCAAAGTTCCTTTCCCCCAATTCATTCTCAACCATGGCTGAGATAACCCCCACTACGGGTCTAGTTGTAGAAATACCAGAGACGAGAGTCCGACGTGTTATGCGCCATCACACCAACAGCAGAACGGTTATCCAAATAACAAGGAAGTGTACAACACTTGCCTTACAGTCCTGGAGCTCTATATCTAAATAATATCATATAATACATAGATATCTATATCAAATAATACATATTATCACGGCCAAAAGCTGTGTGCACGTCCAGACGATATAATGAATCACAAAGGACTTAGTCAGGTTCTCCGACGTCTCTGGTTCTTCCACTTCCACCTCAATCTGTAGTAGACAGAACCGTACGCTGCCTGCTGCCGGCGCGAGGCACCACCGCCCGGCTGCCCGCTGCCGGGTGGTGGTGCTTCGCGGCGGTGGTGCCTCGCGGCAACCGGCGGCAGGCAGCATGTCGCAGTTCATGTAGTTCGATGTCGTTCTGCCATTGCATTCAAAATTCTGTAACTAGCCTGTTACTACGAACTAAGCAACTACCGTACACGTATTAGCATTTAGCACTAGCTCAATCACGACTCCTTCATAATTCTTGTGGGTGGTTACGAACCAACCAAGTGGGCAGGGCCAAGAATAATAATTTGACAACGCTACGTCACAGTGTCACCTTATCCAGATCGGCTCATTTCTTCTGCCTTTTTCCTTTCATTGCCTATTGCATTCAGCAGACAAACTGCATAGATTTCAAACTTACCACAGCTCACAAACTTATTCAGACCTATGTTATTTAACAAACAATAGGAAAAATGTGATTTTAATGGCATGGGCTCTTTAACAGATTGTTTGTGTGCGTGCGTGTGCGTGTGCGTGTGCGTGTGTGTGTGCAGGGCCGGCGATCGGCATAGGCGACGTAGGCGATCGTCTAGGGCGGCAAATGTGTTAGGGGCGCCCTCTGGTGGCGCCCTTAATTAATTAAGTTATAAAACAAGCGAAATAAACATGCTTCCAAATGGAACGGACAAGGGATGGAACGGGGGACTAACTGTTGGTGCGGATTTAAAATCTGATTGAAGCCCGCAGGGCGACGCGATATACCTCGATAGACTGCAGACACACACGCGCGGACGCAGACGTTGCAAGACAACGGCAAGATCTGGATAACGGCACCGCCGTCGACACACTCTCCCAGTTGAGACGTTATGTCTATAGACAATTTATTTATTTTAAAATATTACTCATAAAGAGACAGCGTCCCTATGACACATAACGAAAACATGTCAATAACAGAGTAGGCCTATGGTGAATTATTTCTATGGACTACACTTTGTTGCTAAAATGTAGGCCTACCTACTCTTCTCCTTGAGCCTCCCGAAATGTCTTTACGCTTTGTTGCAAAAACTTAAAATTACTCCTCTCCTTGAGCCTCCCGAAATGTCTCGCGATATTGATATCCCCCCTGCAGACTGTTTTAGTAAGCTGATATTTCCAATGTTGTCTGTGTAGGCTATGTCTGACTATAGGCAGCTGCTGTCCTGGGAAGGTCACTTGAAGAGATGTTTCATCTCAATGACGTAGGCCTATTCTTCTGGTAAAAAAACAAACAAAAAACATCCTAAACTCTCACGTCAGCCAATGTAGGCCCTATATCGCAATCTTGTCCTCTCGCCCCTCCCTCCCTATCCCTCAACCCCATGCGTTATTTCACTCTAGCTTGGTTGCTGCATTAGCGGTTGTTACACTTAGTTTATTTCACTAAGGTGCTTCTGTCAATGCAAACACAATTTTCAGCTGTTTATTATTTTCAACGAACCAATAGTAGTTGCATTTTTTAAATGTCAATGCACTTTGAATCCCTGACATTTGAACAGTTGAAGCTAATTTATTAGCATGCATAGTATAGGTCTACACTTTGCATTGAACAATTAACCCTGTAACCCATATATTGACTAATTTCCTAATGTAATGAAATGCTCACACACTAGCTGCTTTCAGTCCTGATATTCTCAGGCTAATCTCCTAATGGGCCATATGTGTAAACAACATATCCTGACAATTGTACCCTGATAATCTCCCGAATAATACTACCGCTGTAGGAACTGTAGGTAGGTTGATGTAAATAGTGGTTCGGGTGGAGTGAGGTTTGGTGAGCAGGCAGTGTCTCGGTCAGAAGACAGTGGTAGGGGTGATGAATAGCATTGAGGAGGCAGGGTTTGATGCAACACAATTTGGTTTATTTTGATATTCTTCTGGTTAATTTTATGCTTGATCTTGCATCAATTTCACTCATCTTTGTGTGCTGCATAAAGGGGATAACAAAAAAAAAAGATAACAATAGAATTAGACAATGATCAAACACATAAATTAAACAAATGAACAAAGGCAAATGCACATGTCTAGAAAACAAAGGAATCTGGTCATGACCCAAGCCAACAAAGGAATCTGGTCATAAACCAAGCAAACAAAGGTATATGGTCATGAACCAAAGACAATGATGAACTCACGTTAATTGAAGACGCACACAGGAGGCATGAGCGTGCTGGTGGCGAGTGCCAAGCAAGAGCCAATCTTTGCACAAACAATTTATAGGCTCCACCCCTCCCCCAAAAGGTGAGGTGGGCGTGGTCAAGTGGCAGGTGGCAAAGGTATGTTAAGGATGGGCAGATTCAACACATTCATTGTATTCAAAGAATACAAATGGAAGGGGAAGGAATTTAACTGTCTTTTCAACTGCTGAGGTAGTATTTTCTGTTGGATATGTAAATTACCTTATATGTGAATGAGGAGTAGAAAGTCTGTATTTCTCACACCAGTTAAGTGGGCGGGTTCATGATCCTTCTGCATGTCATTGAGTGCCCCCCTAAATGATCATCATTCGTGTTGAACGCTAAAAGATAGGTCCTTTCATAATCCCTAAAAGTACATATCATACAATAAATAACGATACATGAGTTCACAGCTGCACGTGTATATAGATTTTTTTTATTATTATTATTATTGACAATAGTTAGCTGAACATTATAGGGCCCCTCAGTTAACACAGAAATCAAGTACTTTCTATTTGTCCCAGTCTAACCCTAACCCTGTTATATGTGAAAAGAAGGAAATTAATATAGAATGTGAAATTTGTTACATTATTGACTAGGGTTTCCACTTTATAGTTATGGGTTTAATTACACCTAGAGGTTGCGCACACGGAAAAAGTTGAACTAAATCAAAAGGCGTTGCCTTCTTAAAATAGCCAGTGGCATGAAGATGGAACAATAATTGTTCACTTTCGGACATTGTTCAGATTACGTCATGGAGTTTCTTTGGGAGTGGACAGTTAACTTTGACAAACATAAAGTAGACAGGACAAAGTGGCTACCAGGGCAGACAGTTTCTGTAAGGACTCCCCCTCGCTGTTTGGGGAACTTGATTGAGGATATCCTCTAAATGATTGCTTCAATTGTCAAAACACGTTCAATGTTTTTTAAGTCTTCCTTCCTTAACCAATGGAAGGTGTACTTTAGGTCATGTCTACTTTTTACAAAGATTGATTCAATGTTATTTAACATGATTTGTCCTGTATATACAATGTTATTAATACTGATTAAGGGAAAAAAGGTATAAGTTCCACAGGCTATAACCTATTTGACCCGAACCTCAGATTCCAAACAAGTCTTAGCTATTAGGTGGGATGGGTATTAATGCATAACAATTTACGGTTAGGGATTTGCTGGCATGATTATTTGTCTTTTATTTGAGACAGTTGAGAGTTCTGCTCAAAGAATCAATCAAGGGGCTATATCAACGAATAAACAAAGTGTCAAAGGAAAAGCCCATATTTTAGGGAGGAATAATCCAGTTTCTTATTGTTATTAATATGTGATGTTTTGGACACACCGGTCACAATATCACATTGGGATCATTCTAGTAGATATTCTGATGGCAATGTGATGGACGACATACAATACCGTTGACATACAATTAAGATGTCTTAACTGGTCAAGTACTACATAGCACTGTTGTCTGGGTCTTGTCTTATATAGGAGTCAGTTATGCACCACTACATTTCATCGTGTTGAGCAATGTGATACATAATTAACATTTACTTCTCAAATCAATGTATTGATTGTGGGAATTATCATATTAACATATAGATTAGTGTTTCATTCAGCCTTCAGCGATAACGGATATTAAAATGTTGTAATATTGACACAAATCCAACCCATTGCACAACTTTATCAGATGCAGACCTCAGCCTTTGGCCGATTTCGTCCTTGAGAGGTCGTCCTTTTGACCTCGGCTTTGAGGGTCCACACCCATTCTAAGTATATAGTGTGGGAGCCCGAGCCAGGTTGAGGGAGGGAGAGCGTTTGGGGGACCGCCCCGGTGGACAGATATTGTCTGTGCTAACGTCTCAGGGCATTCCACTGTTTCCTCTCTTTGCACGCTGTGAGGCAAACAATAGTCCCAGGGGTGTCCACTGCCTCGGGAAGAGTGTGTCAACAACAGCATGATCAGCAGAGTACAGTAAAGACACACATACACACGCACACGCAGGAACTCACACACCAAGCACACAAACGCACACACACTGTCTAGCCCTGTGGGCGTCCCTGATGGAAGAGAGACTTGGCAGCACCGGACCTGTCCCATGAAAGAAGCCGCGCTGCGTGTCTGGCTGCCATTATCCGACCTGACAGGCAGGTTGGCCAGGAAGCTATAGGGGTGAACAAGGGGCGGAAAGTCTGGAGGGGGGGGGTCGAACTTGTCATGCACTTGAGATACTGCTCCATAAGGGTATGAGCGTGGTGGTGATTGAGGGCGGGGGTATCGCTGTACAGTGGTTCTCCTTCCCATTTGCCCCATGGTGTCCTCTCCCTAATGTCTACCAGATGGGATCAGGCAGATCACCGCTGACGGCGTTGACACAACACTTTATGCCAGAGATGGATTCTGAGGTCATATCCTGTGCTGAGATGTGGCTAACTTTTATTAGAAATCCCTGCAGTCAGAGAAGTGCGTTCCAAGCATTTCTTTGGCCCACCTGGACACATACAAAGAAAACTACAGTTCCTAATAAACCCTTGTTCCGTCATTCTTTTATCAGGCCAGGTTTGACGGGGCTTTGGTCGTTCTTAAAGTCAGATAAAGAAACAACCCGTCCCTGGTTGATTTCCACATGGTACTTACTTGGGGCCCCTGAGGGACAGCCTTGATGGGGTCGGCAATTCAAGCCTTTCTTCCTTCCTGTCCTGCTATGACATCTTCCTGCCTCACGGGCCTCTGGGAGCCATCCTCTGCGGGTCCATTGGGGCCCTCCCCCCCAGCCTCACTGGACAGGCTAGCATGTGGCGGCTTATACCAGAGAGCGGAGTGTAGAACCAACAAGTGGGGAAATTAAAAAATAAGACAGTAAGGATCCGTGATGCACGAATGCTGCTGCTTGTGAAAATACGCCCAGATGAGGTATCTCTAACCATTACCTCATGGGTGATTTAGAAAATTCGGAATGAGATTTAAAGGAAATATGTTGACCCTTACTTAAACGCCCCTGTTGTTTGCGGTTGCAGTTCAGCATGTGACGTGTCCAACATGGCAGATTGTGTTGGACCTATATGGACATTCCTGAACCAGGGAAGTGATAAATCCTTAATTAAATGCTTTCAAAGGTTACCCGCCTTCCCGCTCACATCAACATACTTCAACATACATGCATATGTACACTGCACATGCATTGAACAATATAACATATACAATACTATATTAATACAGAGTTTGATCAATATAAAATATTGGTTCTAGTGCTACTACTACTATATGACAACTACTACTATTAAAACAAATAATAGTAATTATTATAATAATAATTATCATTATTGTTAAATTCATTATTATACGTTTTATAATATTATTTTACAAACACGCTCATTACCTTCCTCCTTTTATGCTGGAGTGATCTATGGCATATCAGCAGCTGTGTTTGTCTGGAAACAGGGTGTGAGGTGATATTAGCTGTGACTGATTAGTAACACATGTAGGATCACGACCCGAGAGATTTAGGAGTTGAGACAGTCACGTCAAAGAGCCAGAACACTTACTACACCCAAAGAGAAAAACGGTTCATTCACAACCTCTCTCCATTCACTGTACATCTTGTGGGTATACCAGACAAGGCGAGACAGTGGCTTTGCAGCATTTTGTCAAGTTTGAACAGCCAGTATAAGGGACACTTATAACACTGTTTTTGGCTATGACACAAGGAAACTCTGCCTTTTCTGTTGTGAGGTTGATCTCGCTGGGCAGAAATCCAGCAGTGTGATACATTTTCTCTGACCATGATCACATGGGCAAAAACCACAATCCACAGCAACCTCACCAAATCACCACAACAGCCCCGGCTCGCTTAATTTCTTTCCTGGTTTGCCTTTTATACATTTTTAAACCCACTGGCCGGTTCGATTCCGAGTCTGAGTGATTCATCCTTAACTCCCTGGGCCCCTCTGTGTCTCACTGCCTGGAAGAGGATTCCTGTAGTTGGGAAGCCGTACATCCATTTCAGAGAGAAACCCCACTGTGAGAAAGATTCATTAGTTCCTGGTTGGAGATTCCTTGGTATTGCCAAAAGGAAAAGGAACATCTGTATTGGAATTTCCTATGAACCTCACCAAACCACCAACACAATGAGCAACCTTCCCACCACCCAAACCACCAAATAGATATACAACAGTATGAACAACCTCCCCACCACCCAAACCACCACCAAGAGATACAACACAATGAACCAACTCACCACCACCTAGAGATACAACACAATGAACAACCTCCCCGCCACCCAAACCACCACCAAGAGATACAACACAATGGCCATGGACGCTTTTCATAGTTAGGAGGAATTATAATGTTAGTGTCGGCTCTATGGCCTTGTATAGGCCTACATATACCCTACCATTCAAAAGTTTGGGATCACCCAGGCAATTTCATGTTTTCCATGAAAACTCACACGTTTTCAGTTGTGCTAACATAATGGCAAAAGGGTTTTCTGATTATCAATTAGCCTTTTAACAGGATGAGCTAAACAACGTACCATCAGAACACAGGAGTGGTGGTTGCTGAAATGGGCCTCTGTAAACCTATGTAGATATTCCCTTGAAAATCTGCCGTTTCCAGCTAGAATAATCATTTACCAAATAATGTCTAAGCTATATTTCTGATAAATGTAATGGTATCTTCATTGAAAAAAATCAGTGTGACATTTCTAAGTCCCCCCAAACATTTGAACGGTAGTGTATATCTTTTGGAATCTTGTTCGATGTCATTTATAATTGCAATGTAAAATCTGTTTTCATGAGTAAAGAAAAGCCTGACCTTTATCCTTTAAAATGATTACAATTTAATAATGTAGCTCTGTAGTGCACAAACAACACATGGTCGGCCATCTCAATACACAACAGTTGTCGTACCGGGCCCAGTTCAGTTTACCATGCCTGACCACAAAGTAACCGGAACCGAGCAAACTACTTGCCAACATATTTTATATTTAAAATATATTTATTTGAAAGGAAAAATAAAAATAAATGAAAAAATAAAGCAACAACCAGCAGTTCGGTTTTTGAAATAGATCACACCGATCACTGTTGAAGAAAACACAACAGAATCTATGTGGGAATAGTCTTTGTTTTGGTTTTCATGTCCCTTAAAATCTGTGGTTTCCCCCACTGTCTGTTTGGCTCGGCAAAGATATTCTTTGATTGCCAAAATCATCCCAGTTTTCCGGTTGTGTTAATTTCAGGCCAACGATCGAAGTGCCTTCCATCATGATGGATGGTCTGTGGTCCGAGAGGACAGGGTAACGGTGGAGGGTCTGAAGAAGGGTTTTCCAAAACAGGGTTCACCGCCGACTCAGTCGTAGTGTGTTGCCTCTGTGCATCTTCACACAGTCTCTTCTGTCTTTGACCTGAGGACAAAGCAGAACAGGCTCATCAGTCCTCTTGTGTCTTTATAGGAACACCACTATGTTATTATAAAATGAATTAAACAGGTTTACATTCGGAAATTCTTCAATTCACAAAAAGGCATAGACTAGACATAGATATAGCCTTAATCCATAGTTCAAGTAGCCTACTTGCTGTCCTATGAGGATATGCAATACAACCCAGTGCAATAGAAAGTCATGTGAACAGAATGATGAAGACGCAAATTCAAATCCACAGAGCAACATGTCTTCTTATAATATTTAAATAATTTGTTTCTCTATGGGTAACACTTATATAAGACTATACTTACACAATCAAACAGTACAATTTGGCCTCATACAAGAACGCATGAAAAAAATTATTGTAAAATGTATTTATTTATCTGTCGAGACCAAATACAATGAAGGTTTAAAATGTATCCACAATTTTTTTTCAATTTTTTTTCTATTTATCATTTATAGCTCACCATTTTCCGCTGGTTGCTCAGACAGAAGGTGCAGATGGCTCTGGGGTGTTTGCGCCCACCGTCACCTCCCTGGAGCACCGCGCTCAGACACGGCTCACCGTCCCCCAGCAGCAGCACGTTGGCCAGGTGCGAGATGTAACTAGACGCCAAGCGCAGAGTCTCGATCTTGGAGAGCTTTCTGTCCACCGGCTCGGTGGGGATGAGAGTCCGCAACGCGGTAAACGCTCCGTTGACATTCTGGGTACGGTCGCGCTCCCGCGCATTGGCCGCGTTGCGCTGCTTCACCACCACGCCACCGCCCAGCGCGCGCGCCACGCGGCGGTGCGCCTCCGTCTCCTCCGAGCAGCAGCCGTAGCTCCGGTCCGAGCTGCTGCCGTCGCTCTCGCTGCGGTCCTCGTCCTCATCGTCCGACAACACGTTTACATCAGCGTGGTAAGAGAAGGCGTGCGTCGACACCGGCCTCAACATGGTGAAAGCCATTTTTGGTTGGGTTGTGTTTCGTTTGTAATCCGGTTGTTGCAAAACTGCATGCAGGCCGAGTAGAAAAAAAGTATAGAAAACTCCCCCTCCTGTCGTTCTGTTGACACATGGGACTGTCCAGTATGCGGCTCTGCATCTCTGGGAGCCTCTTATAGCAGCACCAGTAGCCCCTCAGCTGGGAGGGGAGGGGAGGGTCGTGGAGGACATGCTGGGAATATCCCGGCCCCCAAAAGTTGTCAGAGAATGATTGACCTTCACCTTCTGCGATAATAGCCAACCTGCCGCAATAAATAGCTAAAACAGTCAGATCGAAGCAAATCT
This sequence comes from Gadus chalcogrammus, assembly GCF_026213295.1. Taxonomy (NCBI): domain Eukaryota; kingdom Metazoa; phylum Chordata; class Actinopteri; order Gadiformes; family Gadidae; genus Gadus; species Gadus chalcogrammus. Next base: position 4,940,019 of record NC_079412.1, on the reverse strand, counting down.
GAGTGGGTATTTTGTATTTGTATTTGTTTTTCACGTTTTGTGTGTGTGCAGTTCTTAGTGTTGTGTCTATGTGTTATTTTAATTATTTTAATCCATGCTATTTCTGATGACATGCTTCAAGCTAACAACAGTTATGAATGGTATCTTCTCCACGTAATCGACAACACCTTATAAGGTTTTATGATTTTGTAGGTAAGTTAAAGACTACAAAAATGGCCACTTAGCCATTTCCGGCAAAGCCAAGACAGATCAAAGATTTACCTGGGTAAAGAAGAAAAAGTAGGCGAGGTTTATTTACCATTCTGCCCACTTCCAATATGAACTGTTGTGTTACCGGTATTCGGGAGTTGCTTCATGAACCACCTCCAGAACACAAGCTTGTTTACCTTGTGTCTCTGTTAAAATAAACCACATGTTGAACATTTGCCACTCTCCGAGTCATACCTAGCCCGAGACGACCACAACTAAAAGCTAAATATTTTTTCATCACTTAACAAACTGAAAAGGAATGTCACGATACATTAGCAAATTGAATTGGGTCACTTTGAAATAATAGGTCTATGGTGACACTGATAAGAGAAGGCATCACGTTGGAACCTTTCTCTTTCTCTCTCCTGTTCAACCAGGGCTCACCTCTACCTGATGCTCCCCACCGTGTCTCTCATAGACGCTGCCAGAGGAGGTGAGGAGAAAGTCACTTTTGCTGTGGAAACGTAGCAAATGGCTTCCAGATTGACTGGGGTTGTGGATAGAAGGTCCAGTAAAAAAAGAGAGAGAGAGAGAGAGAGAGAGAGAGAGAGAGAGAGAGAGGAGAGAGAGAGAGAGAGAGAGAGGCAGAGAGAAAGTGAGTGCAGAGAGTCACCAAAGGTGCCAATTTTCACAAACACCCCAACACACACTCGAACACACACAACACAACAGGGGGGGGTCACAGGCCTGGAGTGCCCCCCCCCCCGCTGACTCAGCTGTACCAACAACAGTGACCTGGGCTCAGGACGGGCTCATAAAGAGGAGGACACAGTGGGGTGTTTAGCGCGCCCAGCCGCTCAGCAACACGACACTGTGGCGCTCTGCTGCCCTTGGGACCCACCCTCCGTCCACCCTCCTCCACCCTCCCTCCTCCACCCTCCCTCACCCACCCCCCTCCACCCAGCAGACCCCACGGCCTGGAGCCGTAAACCCCTCTGCACTCGGCCACTGCCCACTAGCCCTCCGCCCAGCACACGTCACAGTGGAGGAATGCCATTAAACACCCTGTGGAGGGGATAACAACTGATGGAGTGTGTGTGTGTGTGTGTGTGGGTCTGTGCCTGTGTGTGATTGTGTGTGCATTGGTGTACGTGCATGTGTATTTGTGTGTTTGCGCGTTTGTGCATGCATCTACATGCATGTGTTTTTGTGTGCATCTGTGTGTGTGTACGTGTGGGCCTGTACGTGTTTGTATGTGTTTGTGTGTGCATGTAAGCGTATGTGTGTGTGTGTGTGTGTGTGTGTGTGTTTGTTCACAAGATGAGAAACAACGTGAAGAGCAGAGAGGGACACAGGTGATTAGGGGGACCCAGGTGACGAGGGACACAGCAGATTGGGACACAGCAGAGAGGGACACAGGTGACGAGGGACACAGGTGATGAGGAACACAGGTGATGAGGGACACAGGTGATGAGGAACACAGGTGACGAGGGACACAGCAGACAAGGGACACAGAAGACAAGGGACACAGGCCGGTGGGTTTGACAAGCTAAGGAATCATGAGCACTGTTTTGTTGCCTTACCACCCTGTGAATCTGGGCTCCTACACCACCAGAGTTGTACCGAATAGTTCTGGAAAACTAAGTTGTGTTTTATATTACTTACTTCCACATCACAACGAACATCTTTTCAGTCAAACACAGTATAGACCTTTGGCATGTGCTAACTAATCTACTACTATTGGCATGTTCAAATTAACCTCAGTGTGTTTTTGAAATCCTGCAATGATTTCAGACCCATGCATAATCCATTGTTTAGACCTACCCAATATGAGGGATTACAGTTAAGAATATATATTCAAATTAAAATAAATGATGATTGACTTTTGGTTTTAGGCTTATCTACGTAATATACCGATATTTATGCAGCAGGCCTGAATTGCTATTCCCAGCAGAGAATATCGACAATTTGAAGCAAAGCAAGTTAGAGCCCTTACAGTAGCAAGACTATAATCTTTCAGTTGACCCTGTTGCGTGACCCAAGATAAAGCCCGATCTCCCCCCCCCCCCCACACACCAGCAGACACTGATCAACTTACACCGGCTCTCTACGATCTGAGCAAACAGGTGGCCTCGTCCGTCTGTCTGTTCACCCTCGGTTCAAAAGTTTAACAAATGGTTGCAGCCCCATACTCTCCCCCCCTCCTCACCTCTGGTTGGAAGCGTATCTCAGACCTATCTCCAAAAAACGCTTGACCGCTGAAGCCAAAGGATCCGGGGGTCTGGTTTATTAGTCGTCATCATAATGGGATCCTTCAGGCCAGAGTGTGAGAATGACCCACATGGCTCCATTTTGGGTTCAACGTGTAGTTGTAATGGGAGACATCAGAGCCAAAGTCAACATCTCAGAGCCGGCTTTAGACCAGGAGGACGCGAGCAGCAGGTGCGTGGTGTTCTCCTAGCGGATGAGCTGCTGTGTTATCTTCCTCCCTGAAGACTGCCCCCCCTCCCTTGGGACCCCCCCACCCCCCCCACCCCCCATCTCCTCCCAACCCCCAAAGGATCCACAGCAACCCCAGCGCCGTCACCACAGGAAGTCTACTCGCACGCGATGATACATCTTCACCAATTGCAAATAATGTTTTTTTTTTACTTTTATTTTCCTCCACAGCTGCAGAGCTCCAACAGCTCCCGTTCCACCCTCTTCCTTCTCTGCGTCACCTGGGATCACATCCCAGCCCCTCACGTTAACCCCTCAGCGGCTTACACTGGAGCTCTTGCCAGTGTCTCAATGTCTAAAGGGTAAGGCCATGTTGTGTGTCACACAGGCACACAGTCACTACTAATGATTCATAACATTTCTGATTCCTCTATGGATCCATTCCCTTTTCTATCAATCATTATGTTAATGTTATCATCAATTACCCTTTTTATGGGCTTTTAGTTACCAGAGACCAACCGTATCTTACATATGCTTGCTTATTCTGAACAGAAGCCACAAAAAAATGAACAATTAAATTTCAAAGATAAGTGAATTACCAACTTACTTCTGGAATTTTGTAATCTTTAATAGAGAACATCATTCACATGTTTTGACTGATCTAACTTGTAATTGCTACAAATTCAGTTGATTGTCCCAGGAATAACACAACACTGTGTACCAACACACGGATACACGGTGCCTGTCTTTGTTGGCTTAGCCGCAGTCACTCATGCATGCGTGAGTACATGTGTTTTCCATGAATTGCATTGCATTGTGTCTGAAAATAGTATTTCCCCATCTCCCCAGTCGTCCACAGAGTTGCATAGTTGCTTATCCCCTGAGGGCCGATGTGGCTGGGGGCCAGGTTGAACCAGGGGCCCGGGTTCTCATGACACCTGACCCAAAGAACATCCTGCCTGCTCTACAGAGGGGCCAGAATGGGTGCCAGTAGAGGACGCCTGCACACCCAGAACAGGTGTGAGCCGAGATACTGTCCTGCACTATGGGACCTGCCAAGGTGGGCCCATGTCTTAATGCCGGAAGTTTAGAGCTACAATGGCAATTTGTCTTTGCTGCGGGAATTGAGTGAAGGATTTGAGTGAAGTTGAGCTTACATTTTCTACATTATGTTATAATGTGTTAAGTAGAGTATCAATATTGTTTTTGCATGCAAAAATTAAGATCTGATAGTAATATATTAGGTCTGACATGTTTATGTTTACGTGTGAAATTGGTTGAAGATAGTTATCAGGTAGGCTGAGGTAGATGGAAGAAGCAATACAGGATCCGATTGCCTACTGTTGATTTCCAGCATTCACATGTAATTAGCATCCCATTGTTTTATAACTAGACTGAGGTTATTCTGGAGCTCAGAAGTGGTTTCAGGTTTGGCTCCCCCTGTCGGCCACAAGATGACGTGCAGTTATAAACCAGCCAGTTATTATTTCATAAAGAATCTTTTGATAAAAGATGTATTTTGTCGAAAGATATCCTTGGAAACTTTCTTTAGGATATAGTCTATGACGGTAACATATTGTGAAAAATGAAATGCTAGGTGGGTGGGTTATAGATAGGTACAGAGACAATGAAGAAAACAATCTTGTTTAATAAATATGAAGAATTACAATTTGACTAAATTCTAAATCAAGTATAAATTGTCTTTTAACTCGACAGGTAGTTCAGAGCTAGCTGCTTCAATAAAACAATATTTCATCTTGTGCATAGATTCATAGGGCAAAAAACACTTTTCGGTAATTATTTAAATGTTCTTTATCATAATCATCACCAAATTGAAGGAATACTCTGTTTCAGAAATATATTAGCTTTTCCCTTCTGTTCTTAACAAAAAAAAATCAAATTATGTTTCTTATAAATACATGTGAAATTCAGAAATGCATAAACAATAAATAAACATCTAAATTCGTCAATGAATACTTAAATAACTTAATAAATACAAAATTAATTAGGCATAAATTAGCAAGTGTCTGAAATAATTTAAGAGCTAGGTGGAATACAAAATAATACTGAAATGCAAATTATTGCAATTGAATTAATACAAACAATATAAAAATATTCATGTGTGTGTTCAATACTTCGTAATGAATTCACACTACCTATTTGAATTCGAAACAATACCATCATGTCGAGATTATTGCTGCTCTCAGAAGGCAGGAAGAGTTAGAAAAAAGCATGCATGTGGGCATCGATAAGCGCAGCAAGCGACCGGCGGGTCTGAGGGCCTCTCCCGGCCTCGCCGCCTCGCCGCCTCGCTCAGGTCATTTCGCTCCTAAAAAAAAAAGTTTTACAGAACGGGTGAAGCGGGCGCGCTCTGACGTCAGTCCTCGGAGCCGCACTCCTCCGGCGTGCCGTCGCTCTTGTAGCAGGCCGACTCGTAGTGCTTGTTCAGGTAGGACTTGAGCGCAAAGCTCTTGTGGCAGCGCTTGCAGGCATAGTGCTTGAAGGCGGAGTGCGTCTGCATGTGGGCGCGCAGGTTGGAGCGGTCGGCGAAGGCCTTCCCGCAGTGGGCGCACGCGAAGGGCTTCTCGCCGGTGTGCGAGCGCATGTGGCCCTGCAGCAGCCAGGGCCGGCTGAAGGCCTTGCCGCACACGCCGCACTCGTGACGCAGGTCGTGGGTCAGCATGTGCATGGCCAGCGCGGGCATGGAGACGTAGGCCTTGTGGCAGGTGGGGCACTGCCGGGCCTGCTGGCCGTCCAGGCTGCGGTGCGTCTGCTTGTGGCGGCTCAGGTTGGACGAGGTGGCGTAGGACTTGCCGCACTCGCCGCACGCGTGCCGACCCTTGGCCCGGCCGCACTTAACGTGGGCGTGGCCGGCGGGGCGGGGCTCCGCCTCCTCCTCCTCCTCCTCCTCCTCGGCGTCCTCGTCCAACGGGCGGCCTCCCTTGCGAAGACAGCGCTGCTTGACCTGGCGGCGGCGGGAGCGCCCGTCAGAGACCAGGAGGCCGTCACCTAGGCAACCAGCCGCCTCGGCGTCCAACGAGAGGCTGCTGCTACCGCCGCCGTCGGAGTCCGGGGTGGCGCTGGAGACGGGGCTGTCGGGGTCCTCCATGTCGTGGTCCGAGAAGTCCTCCCCGCCGCTGCCCCCTCCGACGACCCCCCCCCCCCCAGGGGAGTAGGGCGGCCCGGAGGCCAGGCCGGCCGACCTCTGCCTGGAGGTACCCTCCTTGGGGCCCGGGCACACCGAGGGGATGATGTAGTCATGGATGTAGCCTGTGGAGGGAAGGAAGAGCCATGTCATACAACAGCGTGGACAGGAGCTCTCTGGCCCCACACAGGGACATGGTAGCGATAGAGTTCAACTGCACCGTCACCCTGGGACTGCGATGCAGTTTGCTGTGATGGAAGGTTGTTGTTCGGGTTCTTCTATGTATAAGTTCTGCGAATCGAAACTCAAGGTTGATAAGTGATCTTGATATACACTCGGGTTGGATCAATATGAAACAGTATACAGGAAACCATTTGTAAGTGGCAGGTGGGGCGTGCTTTTGCAGATTAAATATTAATGGCGTGTGCAGGGCGCTCAAACAGCCACAACAAAAAGCACAGTCGTTCCTCTCTCTCATCTAACAGAACAGTGCACCTCATCCATGATGCAGGGCAGCGCAGCCCAAACACTGATAACCTAGTAGTGAAATACCGCATTAAAAGACTAAATGGCTTTAATCTGATCCTCCTCCATACACAGCATCAGAGTGTGTGTTTCATTCAATGAGCATGAGTATGGTAATGGGCCAGAGTGACAGGTGGGATGTGATTTGGTGATGGAAAGAGAGGGAGGGGATTGGGTGGGAGTGTGATCTTGATCTCAAATAGTATATTGTTGCCTTCCCCCCCCCCACACACACACACACACAAACACACAAAGGGAGCCAGACAGCTGGCATCCTAAATCTGGGGACAAATGATCCAACCCAAGCTCAAGCTCTGTGAGAGTCGTGCGCATATGTGTGGGTGTGTGTGTGTGTGTGTGTGTGTGTGTATGTGCGCGCTTGCGTGTTTGTGGGTGTGTCTGCCCAACTGCAGAATCTGCAGCAGCTGAGTAGGACCGTCTTATGAAGCTAGATTGTTCCCTAGATTGCACCCCCTAGAGACACACGCACATACAGACACCCACACACCCACACACACACACACACACACCCACAGCCCCACCCCAGGCCTGTGGACGTGGTTTACAGCTGAGAGTGTGTACGGTCTATGAATGCGTTGCTCATGTTGCGTTTTATTGAATTACCTGCAGCACTCTAGACTTCCAGTCAATACCCATTCTCTCTCTCCCTGGTGCTCTCTCTCTCTGTCTCTCGCCATATCCTCATCACTCAAAAGGAAAGAGACCAAAGAATTGCCCCTGCTCCATCACCTGCTCCTGTCGCCACATGTGTATTGTGTTGCTGCAATCCTAGCCCTCCTGGCTGTCTCACATCCTGTAGGATGAGACGGTAGAGAGAGAGAGAGAGAGAGAGAGAGAGAGAGAGAGAGAGAGAGAGAGAGAGAGAGAGAGAGAGAGAGAGAGAGAGATAGATGGAAGGTGGGGGCGAATGGGTGATGATAACAGAGACTCAAGGGCAACTTCCCCATCTAAGGACAAACAGGTCTCTAGTGGCGATCTGCTCTCCTCTCCCCCTTCTTCATCCTGTTCTCTCTGCTGCTCTCACTCTCCCCATCACCTCTCCAACGTCCATCCCCTCCAACCCACATCAGCTCCAGCACCATGTGTCCTTGTGTATATATCCTGTGTATATATCTCTGTGCATGTACACAATGGCATTGGAGCCTGTGTGGGTCTGCGGCCAAATGATCTCTGCTGCTAAGCTGATTGGGAGGCTGTGACCTGAATACTATCCAGTCCCCCGGTGGACTTAGGAAGCAAAAGTACACCAGGCAGAGGGTTCAGCAAACGTGTGTGTATGTGTGTGTGTGTGTGTGTGTGTGTGTGTGTGTGTGTGTGTGTGTGTGTGTGTGTGTGTGTGTGTGTGTGTGCATAAGTGATGGTAGTGAGGGTGGGAGGGGGGAAGGGTGAGGAGAGAGGGGGGGGGTGGGGTTTACACACAGGGTTTAAAGGGGTCCGGGGTCACAAAGGAGGATTGAGTCCCACAACAACAATGCAACCCTTCTGTTGGAGTTGTCCTTTTCCCCGTTATTTCTGATCCTGCATCCTGACCCACTTCAACATTCAAATGTGGATTTTCTGCACCTAAAATCCCATCCCATCAGTGATGTTCCAAAGGCAGCCGAACACCGGAGCGCACCATAACAGCACACACCGTAGCAGAACAATGGAGGCAGAGCCGGCCACACAAAAACACACACCAACTCATATACACACTGGAAGCGATGTTGACTCACCATTTTCACTCAAACGGACCGCCAAGTTGGCAGCGGACTCCCGGATGGCGTATGTCACCGTGTAAGATCCCTCCGACTCCTGAGCGTAGTAGTTTGAAAAGGAGGCATCGTGGACTTTCAACTGTTTCACCAAGAAAGAGCGCGGCATGGCTGATGACCGGTTAGGACCGACGCTGCATGGGACAAAAATAGTAAAACAAAAACCTGACTTGCACGCTTTACTGGTTGTTTCAAAAAGGCCAGCACTTTCAGCCCAAAAAAACGTGCAACCAAAAAATGGATGCCGAGGTTATAAACAATGTTTTTTTCTTCTTTTCCCAATCTCCTCTGTCAATGAGGCAAAGGAACAACAGAGTCAGAAAGAAAGAGAGAGTGAAAAAGAGAGTGAACACAAGAGAAGGAGAGGACAGGCCAGATGGAGAGGCAGCCAGCAGAAAGAAATAAAGAAAGTGGCAGAGAAAGAGAGAGAGAGCGAGAGAGGCAGAGTGATGGAAACGGGCTTCAGACTAGCTGAGCTCAGCACTCTGTCCTCTTATATAGACGGGGCTGGAGCCCCTTTAGAATCAGGTGGTGCTGTGGAGGAGGAGGCTGCTTAACATTAATCCATCAAACATCCCCGGGGACAAACATCAAATTACCACGAGCCGTCTGTGCAACCGCCGCCCCTCCTCCCACACCGACCGCACGCCACCGTGCACCCTCTCTCCCCCACACACACACACACGCGCACACACTCCAACACACAGAATGAAAGGAGTGCTCGTGCATACACATGCACATTCACACACACACACACACACACACACACACACACACACACACACACACACACACACACACACACACACACACACGCACACACACACAAATACACACACAGCCCACCCGCTTCCCCCCCTCCCTCTCACTCTCTCTCTCTCTCTCTTTCTCTCTCTCTCTCTCTCTCTCTCTCTCTCTCTCTTCCCCTCTCTCTCTTGCTATCTTTCTCTCTCTCTGTCTCTCGCCTAGGGAAAGGGAGCAGACAATAGCAGTGCAGAAGCACGTGGGTGACACCACACTCAACATCTTGTCCTCTATTGTCTTACAATGAGGTAGCTTACACAAATCCCCCCCCAACCCCCCCCCCCCCCACTCCCACACACACACATGAAACCCCAGAGCATCCTTTTTTTATAACACCTCAGTTCTCTCCATCCTTCTTTTGCTTTTGGATCCAACATCAGCTTAATCAGTCAAGTTAACTAAGATAATGCAGAAGAAAATATGGTGTTTATGTTGAGTGCCTCCATCTCCTTATCGGGGGAGAGGGAGTGAGCAATTGTGTGTGTGTGTGTGTGTGTGTGTGTGTGTGGTCATATGTGATTGTCTATGCGTGTTACCGGGCCTGTTCTAAACACAGACCTTAATACCGTCGATTACAAATGCATGAGGTGTATATATGCGATCACAGAGAGGAATCCCCAGCATGTTGAAGTGAGAGCAGCACGCGGACAGAGCAAACATCCGGTCGTTTCTCATCCCCACTGCCAGAGTGTCTGTGGCATTTTTATGCCCCTTCCTGAGGATCACTCTCCATCCCCCACTAAGACCCTCTCCCCTCCCTCCCCTCCCCCCCTCCTCAGGCCACCATGATACCACGTCCCTGTGGTGACTTCCGCTCTGGGCTCTCTGACAGGTTGACCCCTGTGTGTTGCAGGGGTCGTGGGGTCAGATTCTAGGCTGGGTCATGGAGTTTGCAGCCTTTATATGGAGTCACTCGCCCCCCCCAGCCGGCCGGTGGCCCCAGATGGCTTTGAGGACAGATGTAAAGGGTGCCGTTTGGGCCAGATCATAACAATTAATAACTAACTCAAATGTTTGAATTGCAGACAGACTCTGATGGGCTGAATTGACTGCCTAATATCGGTCAGTGACTTTTAGTCTGGATGAAACCTATGGATTGGAATCTACAATAACAAATATACAGTATTTTAGGGCCAAAGCTAATTTGGAAGAAAACGGCCAAAATAAAATACATATATAGTAAATATCTGAAAATCAGAATGTCAAAAGCTCTCAGGAACTAAGTGACACACACACACACACACACACACACACACACACACACACACACACACACACACACACACGCACACACACACAATTGTGGTCGAGCTATCTGATTAAAGGCATTGATCGCAGGCCTGGGGAGATCACAGCCGGAGCTCAGCTCCCAGTGCTTGTTTAGCTGTGATAACTGGGATAATTCCTGCTAATCACATCCAGTCATTACTGATATCCCCCCCACCCCCACCGGGTTAAGACAACAACGGAGGCTCCTCTACACGTTGGGGGAACTCCTCCACGCCGGCTCCCGTCTCAGCTGGGGGTGACAGCGAGAGGCAGCTGCAGGCCAAGCTGAATGAGGATGATTATCTCTTTTAATCAGTGGTAAGTTAGTGAGGAACAGGACTAAAGTAAGGGGGAGATGGGTGGTTGGGGGGGGGTGGGAGATTTCTTCAATTTGCCCAGTTCTCTAAGAGTGTACAACGTGTGGTTGGTTTGCGTAGTGGGACTGCACCAGAGTCCATTGCGACACGTCACCTTCTACTGGTCTCCCCCGAACACAGGGACCGCGGTGGGGGGCGCTGCAAGCCGCATGCAGATCATCATTTGCAGATAATGCTACTTGGTTCTGGTGCGCAATGTTGCCATGCAGGAGCTCTCTCCCTGAGTGCGTGTGGTGACTGCTGGTTCAACCTGTGAACATTGAGCAGTCAATGTGCAACAGGTGTGCAGCCTCAGCCAGCCCCAGAGCCCAATCAGTCTGACTCAGGCCAGGTGAGGCTTTAGCCACCATCCACACTCTCCGCAGGGACACCTTCTTACCGCTGTTGGGCCCTCTCCACAGGAGGGCTTTTATACAAATGATGTCAGAAAGGGTCAGGGCAATGTTTTTGCTTTCGCAACACAGGCTTGTCTGCCTGCCCTGGCCCTGACAGCTCGTGCATACCGCCTAAATAGAAAAGAAAACGGTGCAGACTTCATTCTAAGGAGAATGGTTAAGTCCTGCAATCAACCATGTGTGTAGAGAGCCTAGTCAGCTCCAGCACAGAGGGCAGGGAAGAGGGGGGAGGGTTGGGTGATGGAGGTGGAGCAGAGTGGAGAGGGTTCGGTGATGGAGGTGGAGCAGAGTGGAGAGGGTTGGGTGATGGAGGTGGAGCAGAGTGGAGAGGGTTGGGTGATGGAGGTGGAGCAGAGTGGAGAGGGTTAGGTGATGGAGGTGGAGCAGAGTGGAGAGGGTTGGGTGATGGAGGTGGAGCAGAGTGGAGAGGGTTAGGTGATGGACGTGGAGCAGAGTGGGGAGGGTTAGGTGATGGAGGTGGAGCAGAGTTGAGAGGGTTAGGTGATGGAGGTGGAGCAGAGTGGGGAGGGTTAGGTGATGGAGGTGGAGCAGAGTGGAGAGGGTTAGGTGATGGAGGTGGAGCAGAGTGGAGAGGGTTAGGTGATGGAGGTGGAGCAGAGTGGAGAGGGTTAGGTGATGGAGGTGGAGCAGAGTGGAGAGGGTTAGGTGATGGAGGTGGAGCAGAGTGGAGAGGGTTAGGTGATGGAGGTGGAGCAGAGTGGAGAGGGTTAGGTGATGGAGGTGGAGCAGAGTGGAGAGGGTTAGGTGATGGAGGTGGAGCAGAGTGGAGAGGGTTAGGTGATGGAGGTGGAGCAGAGTGGAGAGGGTTCGGTGATGGAGGTGGAGCAGAGTGGAGAGGGTTAGGTGATGGAGGTGGAGCAGAGTGGAGAGGGTTAGGTGATGGAGGTGGAGCAGAGTGGAGAGGGTTGGGTGATGGAGGTGGAGCAGAGTGGAGAGGGTTGGGTGATGGAGGTGGAGCAGAGTGGAGAGGGTTAGGTGATGGAGGTGGAGCAGAGTGGAGAGGGTTAGGTGATGGAGGTGGAGCAGAGTGGGGCTCTGTGGGGGGGAGAGTGGAGGTTTAGGGAAAGGAGGGGCTGTACAACTACATTTTAATCTAGTCAGCCTCGATTGTGATAAAAGGCACAGAACCATCTCCCTTTCAGAGACTCGTAAATCCAATACGTCAAGCTCCTGTCTTCTCTTCTCAAACTGTGTGTGTGTGTGGTGGGGATGTGTGTTAATGCCCCCGTGTGTGTGTGTGTGTGTGTGTGTGTGTGTGTGTGTGTGTGTGTGTGTGTGTGTGTGTGTGTGTGTGTGTGTGTGTGTGTGTGTGTGTGAGAGAGGTGGGGGTTGGTGCTACAGCTGTTCTCTATATCTGAAAGAACTTAGATTATTTATTTTTTCTTTCAAGTAGATGTTTAATAGTCATGTACTTAATGTTTTAAACTTATGTCTTAAAATAAAATGTGCTGTGGTTTCATTAAGAATGAACTTGAATTGAAAAATTTAACTGAATGGAATAACCTTTGCATTGAATGATCAAGGTGTGAAAAGGATAAAGCAATAGTGCTCGGTTAAAAAACCTAATTATCAACCCATGGATTATGAGCCAGCAGCCTTTGTAGAAGAGATGCTGAAATAAAGCTGTGAAACATACAGCAAACCAGGGAGACAACCGACAGACAGGAAGGACCCTGACTCTCCACAGATGATCCCTCGGGTTATAAAGAAGGCTTCCGAAATATGAAGAAGGGCATCAACTCACTGACAGGTTTTTCTAAGGTTGTTTTTTTCTTGAAAGTTTATCAATAAAAACATGCCCATAATAATGCCATGGCTCGTAAGAAGTACTCAGGCTTCCTGCTCATTAATGATTCATAAAAAACGTCCTGTTTCATTGGCTGAACGCCCTCCTGTCCGGGTGTCCTTGGCAGCAGATATTGATGGAGGGACCTCCACTGAACCAGAGGATTCTCTTCTTTTCAACGCAGACATTTCACATTGCCAGTAATGCTGCAGAATCTTTGGTAAGGGGTATGGGGGTATGGGGGGGGGGGGCATAACCCTACATCACTCCTCTCCAGTTCTATTCAATATACAATCAACTGATGGTGTCACAGGGTGGGGGGGGTGCTGACATTGTCTCCACAAGTGTCATTCGGTGGCCATGAGAGCACTTCCACTAAATGGCTCTTTGCCAAATAGCCCCTCATCGCGGGCCAGCTCAATGCACTGTGCAGGAGCATTACGTGTAGAATCAAGGAGAGGTTGGGTGGTGGGGTGGGGTGGGGATTGTCCGTCCCCCAACGCGGACGGACAATCATTAGGCTAATGTCATTTTTTTGCTTTTCTGCTCATTTCACCAAGATGACAGCTTCGGGACGGGAATTCAAACAGCAGCATCCGCGGAACGAGAAAAACAACGTGAAATCAGAGCAAGGGGGATGTGTGGTGGCTGAATGAAGGGTTACAAGGACTCTGATAAAGGGCAGCTGTGGAGCTATGCCCATACAGACAGACGGGGGGCTGCGCATGGTGTAAAGTTGTTGGATAAGGGGATGTGTGAGTGTGGGGATAAAAGGGGTGGCTGGAGAGTGTCTGTATTAAGAGTGTGTGGGGAGGAGGGGGGCCGGGGCCTCTCACCCTCACACCCTTTGTCCCTCAGCCATCTGCTGGCTGTTTCATAATGGTCTGGGAGGCAGTGTGTGTGTGAAGAAGTGGAGTGAATGTGTATGTGTGCGAATGCGTTGGTGCGTACGTGCATGTGTGTGTGTGTGTGTGTGTGTGTGTGTGTGTGTGTGTGTGTGTGTGTGTGTGTGTGTGTGTGTGTGTGTGTGTGTGTGTGTGTGTGTGTGTGTGTGTGTGTGCATGTAGCAAGGGGGGAAGGCATTCGGTCATCTTGCGGCCATGCCTGTGTCTGTGCCTCAGCTGGGCCAATCCAGAACCCAAACCTGTCCGTGTGTGCGTGTGTGTGTGTGTGTATGTGTGTGTGTGCACTTGTGTGGGTATGCATGCATGCGTGTGTGTGTGTGTGTATGTGCCTGCATGTAACGAGGGGGGAAGGCATTCGGTCATCGTACGGCCATGCCTGTGTCTATGTCTCAGCCGGGCCAATCCAGAACCACGACCTGTCTGTGTGTGCGTGTGTGTGTGTGCGTGTGCGCGTGTGTGTGTGTGTGTTCGGCTAACTTGTGTCTCAAATCTGAATTATTTTGGATGAGGTTGTGGCTGTGGGGGTGATATCACACACACACACACACACACACACACACACACACACACACACACACACACACACACACACACACACACACACACACACACACACACACACACACACACATTCAGTATGTAAAGCACTTTGGCTGTCTTGAAAAGTAATACATAAATTAAATGAATTATTATTATTTGATTTTTTTTATTAAACTGGAATGAAGGATTTAGATTTGTAAAGATTTACTTCAAAACACCTAAAAGGACCAGTCTGATGAAGTAGAAACCAGTAGAGACTGAATAAATTGTGTCTTGGGAGAAAGGGTGCAGCTGTATAATGAATGCAAAGGACATCGGTGTCCTTTGCATTCATTTTACTGGATAACGACGATTGGGAAAACAGTTTCAGGATGCTTGGTATATATCCTCAGCATTGAGTCTTCAACAGCTTCTTTATTTCATGAAATTTAATGCAAGATTTGTTATTTTTATACCTCAGGCATTAAAACCATGTGTCGACCATAGAAAATGCAAATCAACATAGTGCAAACAGTCTGTCTCATTTTCCTAATTGGCATTCTCGCCATGGGGTCCAGGCCTGTGTCAAAAGTGTGTTTGTGAGTTATATTGACCCGGTGAGCAGATGGGTTCTCCAAACTGCTCTGGCCCAGGCCTTGCGCACAAACACACACATAAGGTTGAGCGAATAGACGTGGGAGGGTGTGTGTGTGTGTGTGTGTGTGTGTGTGCGTGTGTGTCATGGACCATCTGATTCTTCCCACAACTGGTGCACTCATCACTGCATTTTACATCTGAATGTAACAAATGGAGTGCAATCAGACTCTGGAGTTAATTATGGAGATGGCGCTTAACTGGAGATATCTCATATGTTAATTGGGTCGTTCTGGATATAACGAGGACATCAAGTTTCACTGCTCAAGAGTTGGCCAATTTGTGAATATATTTTCAAATATGGCTACATAATAGGACACATAACCTTTTATTTTGGAAATTAAAGATTTTATATTTACCCAAAAAACATTATCTTGCGTGTGGCAATACTGCAGTAGTTACTTTTACCCAGTACTTTAAAGTACTAAATAAACTATTCAGTGTTCTCTCTCAAAGAGGACAGACAGGTGTGCCATAGACTAAATGGCTTGCGGTGGGGGGGGGGGGGTGGACACAAAAAAACAGTACACTGATTGAAAAGGGGGAAGCTGCCATTACCTCCTTTTGTTTTTGATACAGTTTAGAGCGGCTGGACGGCCTAGCCATCACAGCAGATACGATTACAGTGATTGAGGAGCTGTCCATTTTGGTTTTGTCTCTGCGCTTTGTTACGCCGTTGAAGACAACTGCAGAACGAAACGTGAACTCAAACGGGACGGCCGAGAGAAGTTGAGGCAGATTGTAGTCTTTCTAGTGATTCGTGTTCTTTAATAACGGGATGATCCAGGGAACACCATGACACTGACAGAGGGTCAGATAGAACTGCAGACAGCTGGCCCCCTGCACTAGCCTGGCCTGTTTCTTATGGATCTCTGCAGTAACGGCGGGGGAAAGCCGGAGAATTGTAGAAGCAGCAACAGCTGTTGAATGAGAGGGCACGGTTTTGGGCTTCCTAATCCTCTACGGCGTCTGTGACAACCCAAAGACAGACGAGAAGAACCCCCCCCCTCCACCATTCCCCAAACCTACACTGCGGTTGAACAGCTTGTGTTGTCACTGAAGGCGGTCTGCGTTTGATGGATGAGACTGTATACTTTCACCCGGTTGCATTACTTTCACTGTGCCTGTGACAGCGATTATTCTGTTCACCAGAAGAATGGGATATAAAGTACAGAAGGAAATTCAATGTACATATACATACACAAACTTTTGGCAACCAGTTTCAAACAGCGGTTAGAGCAGACTTGTTTTTAACAAAGACGTTAATTTGTGTTCATTATATCTCTATAACAAGCTCCATTAAAGGCTTTTTATCCACCTCTTGTAAAGCTAGAGTGGGAATATTATTGAAATGGCTGACCTATGGTCTTATTATCCATCGGTAGAGAAGGAAAATTGAAAATTACAGTAATCCGTTTCCAACAAATAACAGACCCAGGCGACCAAGAAGTGCAAAAGTAATGAAGTTTAATTCAAATAAAAACCATGCAACAGGTAAACGTCATCCTATCTAAGTTCACACCCCTTATAAAACATAGAAGCCGTATGCTGAGCGTTCAGTGGGGATCTTTAGCAGGGATTTCATACATGGTGACAACAAACACAGGTCAGCCACGATCAAATAAACTGCAAAAAAAACAAGAAATCCCCAGTAAACAGAAACGTCCCCCCACTACCGACAACGGCACCCGGGCGGCGGAGTCATCATCATGGGAGGCAAAAACATTATGGCACAAATGGACGTGTTCGACGAACACATTGGGAATCCTTGGAGTGCGTGGTTAGCAACCCCAACGGCCGCAAGACCCTGATTTTACTAATAACCCATCAGGATGACAAAGCGCTATGAACCATATGGCACACACAGAGGGCAGAGACCATGAGTGATGAGCCACGAGTGCCCTGTGGATACGTATGACGCTAGACTAAGCACAGGAAAGTGCCCCTCCCCAATGTAGCGCACATGCGCCCATTCAAATAGGTCCCCGCTAATTCACATCATTGGGATATTAAAGAGTTGAGGACATTTAAAATATACAACACATACATTCAAAGAAAACAAGGTGCGTGGCTGGTGACCCCTTTGCCGAAACCATTCCACGATAAAAATGGGTCTCGACCCCAGAACAATCATCCCGACCCCACGACGGAACAGCAAGACCGCTTTCCAAACCTCAGCAGAAGCCATAAATTACAGAGGAACAGACACCATCGTCCACTTCCAGTGCGCCTTCCATATGCACGAACTTGTTGGTCTTTTTGTTGAGTTATTTTACAATCTGGAAGTGGAACAACAAAACAATGGACAGAAAACCCTCGTTCTTGGACTGTGGTGCATGCACCTTTAAGCGGTAAGCGTTGCGGTGCAACTCTTAAGGTCAGGACAGCGGCTGGGGCCGGTCGACGGGGCCGGGGGAGGGCCGGTCAGTGACCCCGCCTCCTCCAGCAGCTGCTGTGTGTGTGTGTTCCACATCCGTGGAGAGGAGGAAGGGAAGTCGGAGGGGTTCAAGTCAAGTGGGCAGGGTCTTGGAGAGCCAATAGTCTTGGAGAATACAAGGAGTCAGTCTAAAAAACATTGTCTTTAGTTAGTTTTTTTTACTTAGTAGTCTGCATAATATATTTGTGATTTTAAAATAATAGTCGGCATCATCTGTGTGTGTGATTTTTATAAGTAGTCTGCGTCATGTGTTCGGGTTAAATAGTGGAGTGCTTTTAATAGATGCATCGTGTTTTTAAATAATACCCTGCATAATAAGTGTGCATGTGGGACCTCTGCAGCGCCTGTGTTCCTGTGTGTGTATGCCTGGGTTTATGTGCGTGTTTTCGTCTGCGCTGGTGTGTGAATGTTTGTGTGCGTCAATGTGGTTCGGCAGTGGGGAGCCTCAGTTGTTGTACATCTGGCCCTCCGGGGGCTGGGGCAGCTTCATGTTCTCTTTGCACATCATCAGGTTCCTCAGCTCCTGCAGCACCTTGCGAATGTTGTAGGAGTGCTGCCACTTGGTCAGCACCGGCACAGCCTTGGTGTCCACCTGCAGGGTAATGAAGGGCAAATGGTAAATGGACTGCATTTACACAGCGCTTTTCTAACCGGTGGCCACTCAAAGCGCTTCTACATTATTGCCTAACATTCACCCATTCATGCACCCATTCATCCATTCACGGACACATTTACACACCGACGGCGGTGTCAACCATGCAAGGCGACAACCTGCTCGTCGGGAGCAATCAGGGTGAGGCGTCTTGCTCAGGGACACCTCGACACTCGACACACGAACCGGGATTAGCAACCTTCCAGTTAGCATCCAACCTGATCTACCCCCTGAGCCCCATGTCGCCAAGGTCAAGGAATGCAGGATTAGGATTTAACCATCGGCCATAAATGCTGGACGAGCAAAAGTAGTCTATTTAGCGTATGCGATCCTAAACCTTTAGCGACATGCCTGTACGGATATATGCATTTTGCCTTATACAGGAATACATGTATGTGAATCTATGTTCAGTGCATTAGCATACTATATGTTTTTGATGCATCGATTACATACTTTTCAGTGTTACACAGGCATTTGTCGCCTAGTTATTTGCGCGTAGCTAATTTCCAAAGCCGACATTCTCCCAGGTATCACCAAAAACGTGCGTGTGCGTGACTTACCAAACCGTTGGTGTGCACTCCACTCAGGTTGATCTTGGTCACAAAGCGGACCACAGGAGGGATCTCAGGGTATTTTTGTCCACATTCAACCTTCAGACTGTAGATCCGGTTCTCATAGATGGTCTGCAAAGACGAGAAGAACAGTTTGCATTACAAGCCCAGTGCATCGTCAAACGAGGGCCATTTATAGCGGCTTTAAAACACAGCTGCAATCGAGGTTTCCAAACCTTCAGCAACTATGGACAAGCAAACAAGGCTGATTATGCTTATGGACACAATCATTATTTTTGATACAGCATTTTGGTAGAGTAGTTTTGTCAAAAATATAGCTATTTCGATAAATATCTATGCTGAATATTTGAAACTGTTTCAATAATGATTCTCTGCAGTATCGATGCTACAGAGACACATTTAGGGAAGCATCTGAAGGACCGAAATGTTGACATCATTAAAGAATGTGAGAAGTTGGTGAAAGCTCCTCTCTTAACGTCACTGAAGCATTATCCGGGTCCGGGTATAGATGTTATAAGGCATTTAAACATAGGAGAAATCATGTGACCCAACCCCAGAAAGATGAATGTCTCAACTTTAAGTCGATCAAAGCCATTGTAAGGTAAACAAAACACGATTCCAACCCAAAGCAAAATAAGAAGTATGCCACAAAAAGTGTTGTGTTTCAGAACTGTGCACATGCACTATAACAGCAATCTTTTTCAGGTTAGTTGACCTACACAATTATATGAAATCATTAGAGCCTCCACTGATTCAAACATTCCAAACCATATCACTCTGAATAAGCCCAATTCAGACCAAAGATTCACCTTGCAACGACTTGCAACTCCTTGCGACGCCTTGCGACGAGACGGGCTGCGACGTTCTAAAACTGGGCAGTTCACACTGGCTGCAACGCGCTGCAACGGTAGGTGGTTTTCCTAGCAACTGTGAACGCAAGTTCACAAGTTGATCTGGCTGCCTTTCGTGTTTTCACAAAGAATTTATAAAAAAAATTGCCGAGATTTTCTATGTGGGTCCACGGTACATCGGAATGAAATCCGACCTTATTAATATCCCCCCCCACGATAGTATGAGTTCGAATCCCGCAATGTATCTTATTTTAAGCATTCGTTTTTCATTTATTTTGGCTTAAAACGGTTCTACGTGACAAGTTTCTTCCAATTACACTCCAAATACGAATGAGATGGGAATGTTTTTGACTTTTTATTGAAAGACAAATCAAAGAGGCATTCGCAACGACAGCTACGTGTCTGGCCCGATTTCCAACAGCTGGCGTAGCCACGACAACAACCGACGCATTCGGCCAATGGTCACCAGTTAACACGGTCACGAGTTGAACTTAATAATAATAAATGAAATTTATATAGCGCTTAATATGGTACTCTAAGACGCTTTAAAACACCACACCAAGTGCCACTGCAATGTCGCCACATGCTTTCTTCTTGCTGTCCCTGTTGCTATACCCCTTACTGCCAACGTCGTAAAGGACAGGTTGCTCCTCCAGCAAGCGAATTAAATTCTCCTCCCTCTCCTCGGACCAGAAGTCGGCCATCCTCGGATATTTGTATGCTGGAGTGGACAGTACGGTACCGGGACGGAGTAAGGCCGTGACGTACAAGTTGTTCTGTGCTGTGATTGGCTGAGGAGAAATAGTTAAATCGCCGCGTTCTAAAACTGGACCTTGCGATTTGACATGTTCAATCTCTGGCGACTCCTTGCGACGCCCCCTTGCAACTCCTTGCAACGGCTTGCAACGACCCGTTCACACCGCCCCTGCGACGTTCTAAAACCGTCTCGTTGCAAGCCGTTGCAAGGTGAATCTTTGGTCTGAACTGGGTTAAGCCCAGTTCAGACCAAAGATTCACCAAAAAAAACAACTCAAAAAAACAATCAAGAACAAACTTCCCCTTTTCTTTTTACAACCTAAAAGCATGTCTTACATTGGTATTTGTTGTTTTTGTCCTCTAAGTGGAGTCTGATTGAATATAAACACCATAAAAGAGAATCCAGTGTCTGGGCCCAATTTTGCAACTAACATGGTGTTTACAATCAATGACCAAGAGAAAGTTTCTGAGGAAATAGATAAAAAGCCTTCAATCACAATAAATGCCCTTCATCGCCATCTAGTTGCCATATGGAGTGATTGCTATTGTTTGGCTTGGCGTCATTCAGTCATATTTCCCCTGAACTTTAAATAAACCTTTCAAGTGTCAAAAGTGTACAATGGTTTCTCAAGATAAATACCTGTTTGGGTCTCATAGTATTACAGGGCTACCAACTGAAAATGCACAAGGTAAAAATAAATCTAAAATCTGAAATTATTTCAGATGCCCTTCATGTAAGGTATTGTATCAAAGTTAGAAAATCCAGTATTGTGACAACAGCTCTAGTATCAGTACACATTACAGCTCTAGTACCAGTACACCACTATCAATACATTCTAGTACCAGTACACACTACTATTATTAGAGCTCCTGTAACAGCACACACTAGTGTCATCTAAATACTGGGTTTTCTAACTTCGATACAATACTTTGAAGAATATTGATATTCTATACCATTTTCAAGACCACATGGTGAACTTTAAATATTTTTTCAGAAATACATCTCAAAAACTGCAAGGGCTATGATATGTAATCTTGGTACCAAAAGAAAGATGTTTGTACATGTTAAACATTCAATGTGGATAGTAATTGGTTGGAGTGAATATAGCTAGAACACAGCATAAGTGGAAGATTTATATCCGCCTTAAATAAATGACATGTCATAGTGTCATCAGTTGGTAGCCCTAGGGCAATAGCACAACATCGGATGAGTACCTGGGTCAATATTTGATGCCAATAAAGTGAAGTAGAGTATAGATAGAGGTTTAAGTAGAGGTAGGTTCAGGCGAAAGTGTTATGTTATGAGACATAAACAGGCAGATCTCTTGGGAACCCATTGTGGAATTTTGACACTTGACCCCTGTATTGAAAGGTCCGGGAAAATACATTTGAATGACACCAAGCCAAACACTTGCAAATGCAGCTTACTGCCACAGGATGGCGATGAAGGACAAGTGTTCATTGAAGACAATTTAGCTATTTCAGAAACCTTCTCTTACTGTACAGAAAGCTGTAAAAGATGCAAAATCACAGAATAGCTCAAAACGCAACGCTGTCAAAAATATTTACAGCTAATATCGCTCTTGCGCGTATGTTTACTGGGACCCACGCCTGCGAGAGACAACTACATTCCGATTGCCTGGCGGTCGTTTACAGCTGAAACGCTACTAGCTCATTTGCATAGAGTTGAGCTGTTTTCAACTCTCATTTACAGCTTTACAGCTTTGAAGCTATCGCTCAAGCGTTCAAAACGCTTTATAGCTTTTGGTGTGAACGTACAGTTAGCCACTGATTGTAAACACCGTGTTCAGTTGCAAAATTGGTCCCAGACACTGGATTATCTGTTAACACTGGTTTTAAGCCATCAAATACAGCTTTTCTTTTTTTAAGCAATCAAAACACTCCGAGGACAAAAACAACAAAGATGAATTTAAGATATAATCGTTTGTTTGTAAAATGAAAAAGTGTAGTTTGTTCTTGAGTTATTATTTCCGAGTTTTATTCATAATGACACGTGTTTTGACTGTTGGAATCAGTGGAGGCTCAGCTTTCATAAAATGTATAGTTTGTGTAAGTCAAATGACGGGAAAAAGATTGCTGTTGCTGTGCATGTGCACAGTTCTGAAACACAAAACTCTCTCTTTGTTCAATGCTTCTTATTTTGCTTTGGGTTGGAATCGTCTTAGATAACAATGGCTATGATGGTGTGTCACATGATTTACCCTACGTTTAAAGACTTACCAGGACCCGGATAATGCTTCAGTGATGTTAAAAGAGGAGCTTTCACACACCTCTCCAAATTCTTCAAAGATGTCAACATTTCGGTCCTTCAGATACTTCCCTAAATGTGTCTCTGTATCCTCGCTTGCAAATGGGTTTACGAGTTTATGAGTCTTCTGAATTTCCTTGGTATATGGCCCCAAAGCCAAAATACTTCCAAACGGCAATCCTGCTCTTTTCTTTCTCTACCAAAGCCAGTCACAGCGAAGTTGCACCCGACAACATGAATGCTGGCTAACTTTTAGCTAACGCCTTCAAGCGCAGAGCGAGACAGCAGTTCATAAATAGTGTGGTAACGTTGTTGGTAACATAGCCCTCACCCTCGAGGGCCCCAGGATCATCCCGTTCCAGTAGGTGAGGGTCATGTCGTCGTCGTCCTCCAGACCCCAGCTCACTGTGCCGTCTCCGCCTCCCTTCTGGCCCTCCTCCAGCTCCTCCATCAGCCGGAAGTTGCGGGGAACTTTAACACCTTCACAACAAACACAATGAACAGGGCTGATGAACAAATTAACAATTAGCATTAATGATTCTAGACGTTTGCATCCTTTCCTTGTGCATTCCTAAATCAGCAGTGAGTGTTTCCCATACATAGACCAATATGTGAGCACCGTCACAGAATGAACACCCAGCACCACAAATTGATTCTGCTTTTATTTTATTTTACGCGATTTTGAATAATAAATATCCGTTCATTCATCTCCGCATAGCACTCTTTCTCACCGTCATTTTCGTTCACACACGCACACAGAGACAAGCGCGCATACATGCCAATGGTGCGCGTATACACTACCACTTAATGGATAAACCCGCGTATCACGGATACATGCACAAGCACTGACAGCGGATTCGCCCGCTCCTCCTCCTCAACGCGCCTACAAAGGAAAACCCGAAGCAGTGGGCTATTTGCGATTAATGTGAAATGCGTTTATAGTTTATATATATTACGGTGTTAGACCCCCAGCCCGTTCTGCCGGCGATTTGAATTCGCTCTGCAGCAGGGACTGGAGATCGGGAAGTGGTCCGGTAAACTTTGAACTGTATTTTGTGCGCGATTGTTCGCGCACAAAATGCAACCCCCCCCCTGCAAGGGGGGCATCACACATTGATACCTGGTCTGTGGGGAAACACTGAGCGATAATGTATGAATCAGCAGTGATGATGTATGAATCAGTAGAGTGATAATGTATGATCAGCAGAGTGAGAATGCATGAATCAGCAGTGATAATGTATGAATCATCAGAGTGATAATGTATGAATCAGCAGAGTGATAATCAGCAGAGTGATAATGTATGAATCAGCAGAGTGATAATGTATGAATCAGCAGAGTGATAATGTATGATTCAGCAGAGTGATAATCTTTTGGCCGAGCCAATGTTAAAGACGATCCCCAGAGCTCCGTCCGGAGGCTTTGCGCAGTGGAAGGACCACACACGTCAGAGGAGTCCATTTAGGTATTTATCTGTGTTGGTAAAGAAGTTACCTAAATCGACTGTGTTCTGTGTAGTAATGGATATCGCTGCACGTACACTTCCTAGGTTTTGTTCAGTGCTGGAAGTTATAGCGCAGCTTTATTGGGAGCCGGTGTGAGTGCCCTATTTGGAAACACGACCCACTTAAGTTTCAATGAAGATACACTGCCTTCATCATAAAACAAAAAAAGGGTTTGCACATTGTCCAAAGTTTCAATGAAATTGCACTAGCGCTATTCAAGAGCAATGAAATGTACTATTTTCGAAAAGAGAAGTAGTTGCAATTGGAAAATATTACCCAGTTTGTGAGGAAAGGTGTCAAGGCAGTGGCATTAAAATAAAATAAACCCCCTGTGCCATAAAAACATTTTATAACTTATTTAAAGTAAGGGAATCTGCTCAAATGAATGAACACCTATGGATGGTACGTGGCAAAGGACATCTTCACGCTTAATAAAGGGGTGCGACCAAATTTGTACCACCAAATTAAGGATTAAGCCCTTTTAATGTGCAGTGTGATAATTTAGGAATCAGCGTGGTAATAGAGCCGACTGAAAATGAGGCTAAGGCTGCTTCGTCTGACTTGATTTATTAAGCCTGATGTTTTTGTAAATTCAAAGCAATTTTATTGGTGATTATATATCATAATATATATATATATATATATATATATATACAAAAGGCAAAATTGAATAGAATTTTATGCTTTGGGAATTAATAGGGGCTGACTCAATGTTTTTTCAAACTATCTCCCCGAGCTAAAACTGCCAATGTTACACCACACATGCAATCATTTAACTGACTAACTATGCATTTTAGGTAGTGAATAACCTCAGAAAAGAGTAGATAATGGGAACTATATTAAACGAAGAAAATACAATATTTCAGGCCTGCAGTTGACTCGATATGGGCTCGACCATATTACAATTATTTTACATCTAACTTGATTGAGGTTAGAAATTAAACCTGTCAAATTGAGGTTAAAGGTTGATTTTAAATACAAAAATGACACCTTGGCTGCTGTTATCATATTTTCTCTGAACCCTGTGTATTCACCCCTTTGGCCAGCAGGAAGGCTGTGGAAGATTCGAATCCACTGCTGCACTGCTGCTACCCAGCTAGCGATGGTCCTTAAATTGCTTCTTTAAAACAAATGTTTCTTACAGTCTGTGCAATACCACGGTGGTTGCACCGCATTTTAACGACAGCATCTATTGCCTCTTGCTTAGGCTTGGCATTACTCATGATGATTAATAATAATACAAATGGGGGAAAGCTCACCTGATCCGGCGGCAGCCGCCATCTTTGTCATTGATTAGTGTCGGGAGTGCGCACGTCGCCGCAAGTACAAGGCAGCGCGCACGTCACCCAGAGTATTGCTCCTCTCAAGTGACCACCACGGTGAGGCGTTGTCGTCAATACAACGCCTCACCGGGATAATAACCTGCAGGGTGGATCCTTATATGCTTTTTTGGGGTTTTAATTGAGGGGTACTTAACAGGGGTGGACTGGGACATAAATTCAGCCCTGGCATTTTCTGTCCAGACCAGCCCACTACATTGTCAGCACTAGGGGTGGGACGAGACGAACGGGAAGAACCCTGTATGTACTTGATTAAAACAATTGAATCAAGTACATACATCCGAATAATAGGACAGCACTGTAGTCTGTAAATAGCAGTTGTTGCTTTTTTTTTTTCAAGTTTGTGTCTCTTGTGCTGCTGACAAAACAGGAAATTAACAAACCTCCTGTGGTCGCTGCATCTCCACCCCCCATATCTACATATCTACAAAACCCTTGTTAAATATCACACTTGATCCAACGCTAAATTATCTCCTGCAGTTTTTAGTCTGTGACTGTGAAAATCTTTTGGTGTAAGCCCAGCATTAGTTCAAACCAGACTCAGACAATAATAACAAAATATCCTGACAAATAATCTAAATAGAAACATATTACAGACAGTAGCAGCATTAGAGCTGAAACTCATTTGTTTTAACGGTGACTCAGTCATTATGAAACCATGAATAGAGAATTGAAATAGAGAACGTGCATGTGCACATGTATGCATACATGTGCACATACGTATATGACAATGCATATCTATTCAGACCTGTAATTCAGGTCTTAGACTTTTTCACACGGCTATAGATTTTCTTTTTTCAATTCTCTATTTATGATTCGGACAATATATATATTGCCTTACTTCCTCGTCCGCAGCCAGCCAGCTACACTCCTCACCAAATTCATGACCTGCAATAAACAGCAAACAGAACTTGTACTCAGTATCTGTGTACTGACAAGTATATGTAGCCATGTAGCCTTTTTGTGATGTAGTGACACTTAGTCAACAAATGTATCTGTCATGAAGGATGGCTTAGGTCTCAAAAGAGCCCTAAGGCCTATGCAGATGTTTGAAGTTAAAATCATCAATATGAAAATCTTCAACCAGGAAATAATCATAATCAAACCTTTTGTTTCAATCTGAGACAAAACAAGTTGCATAATAAACTCACAAAGTCAAGACGAAGCTCTCTCTCAACTAGAATAAGGTTTCATGCCTGTGTGTTAAAAAATACCCCTTATTATTCTCAGACTGTTCATTTATGCAAAACCAATTTCAACATCTATCCAAAACGTTTTGTTTTGAATTAGGTCACCATTGCCCAAAATAAATATACCTGTGGTTGGTGCTATACGAGCACAGATAAGATGGTGGCATTGGATTTGAGCGAATGCAAGCATGTCCTATGAGGACAGCTTTCTGATCTGTGGAAAATGCTTTTCAGAGAGAGAGAATCACTTTCTGACCACAATGTGTTTCTGAGCTTGAACGTTTGTCTTGTGTCCAAACCGATCGTGATTCACTTCGAGACGTTGTTATAAGATAAATACAACCCTTGGCAAGCTTGGTAAAACATTTCCATCGAAAAGGAAATATATATATATATTATATATATATATATATATATATATATATTACACACTATAAATAACAATCTTTATGCAAGGAAGGAAATACCGTATGCTAAGCAAGATAACAGGTGTGTTGCCTCTCTCGGCTCCAAATCAAATTGTGCTACGCGGTTCTGCACATGCGCATCCCGACAATATTGATCCATGCGTGCGCATCCATAAATCTGTGATGATGCTGATGGTTATTATCGTTAAAAGTGTGTTAGGGTTGGAGGAGCAAGCTGGGAGACACCGGCCCCCACTAGCTGAGAGACACCGGCTCCCACTAGCTGAGAGACACCGGGCCCCACTGAGAGACACTGGCCCCCGCTAGGTGAGAGACACTGGCCCCCACTGAGAGACACCGACCCCCACTGAGAGACAGTGGTCCCATCTGAGAGACACTGGCCCCCACTGAGAGACAGTGGTCCCATCTGAAAGACACTGGCCCCCACTGAGAGACACTGGCCCCCACTGAGAGACACTGGCCCCCACTGAGAGACACTGGCCCCCACTGAGAGACACTGGCCCGCACTGAGAGACACTGGCCCCCACTGAGAGACACTGGGCCCCACTGAGAGACACTGGCCCCCACTGAGAGACACTGGACCACTAGGTCAAAAAGTGCCCCAACCGTTGTCTCCCATTATTGCTGCAGATTTCACAGGGTTCACCACAATATTATTTTCCACTACCTCTTTGTCGCTATCTTGTGTATGAAACGGATATTGGACAAATTATATATTTCTTGTGTAATACAAAGAATGATAACGCTCCATCTTATTGGGACTATTTAAAGACCACCCACAAGACCCAGTCAGGACCCGGTCTGTAGGTCTGCAAGCATGTCTGAGTCCAGAGTTTACATGAAAAAAATGTCCCGTGATTGGCGATGTGACATTAACTCTGCCTGGCTACTCTGCCTTCCAAGCTGCTCTCCCTGTCAGGGGGGATAGCACTCCATGCTTAAGCCTCCACTAAACTAGCCTCTGGCTTTGGAGCACTGACACAGCTTCCACCATCACACTGAATCCCAGTATGTTAATGGGCCAACATACCGGTACATACATTTTATATTTTCCATTCTCAAATGCATTTGAACATGTCTATACTTACTGTAAATAAATACAAACAAATACAAATACAAATACAACATGTTTTTTTTTTAAATAAATAACAGCCACAGGAGTGATTAATATTTTTCTCCGTGCAAATCATTGATGGCATAAAACTGAAAAACAGTGGCCCAACATTAAGTTCAACAACAGCATCATGTTCAGTGCAGGTGTAATTGTATTGGCGCCTCAAGTTGAAATCTTTCATGACTGATATCGTTTCTAAGCAAACTAGACACCTGGGTTTGCCTTTGAATTCTACGAACAGATACTCTTTTGCATTTAGTTGCATTTATTTAAATAAAAATAAAATCGATTTAATTATCTGCAGGCCTCCAGTTTCCCATCCCTGAATTAGAGTGACTGTATAATAACACAACTTTTGATATTCCTGCTGCTTTGCAATCCCATTCCTCCCTTCATTGAAGAAAATAACTTCCACAGGCTTGATATTGTGGGCATGTTTAGAATAAAAAGTCCCCGTTGAGTGAGTGTAACCATAGAAATTGATTTATACTGGTCGGTTATGAACTAGTTATGAATGTTTGTGTCTAATGTGTTGAACACACATATATTATGGTTGTTAAAAATATTGACCATGTAATGACGACACATCGACCATGCAGTCTGTCACGGCAAAGGTTTGTGTAGCTGCAGAAAAAAGATATCGG
>NC_079412.1:4903961-4906461 GCF_026213295.1 Gadus chalcogrammus | reverse complement strand
TTTAAGCCTTTCCGTTTTAGAACCAAATACAATTATCTCTGTTTTGTCCTCATTTAGTTGAAGGAAATTTCGGCACATCCATTCCTTCACTTGCTCAATGCACTGGCACAGCAGATCTATGGGCCGATAGTCATTTGGTGATAGCGATACATAGATTTGCGTGTCATCAGCATAGCAATGATGGTCAATATTGTTATTTTGCATGATTTGCCCTAGTGGGAGCATGTAGATGTTGAATAAAGAGGGTCCTAAGATCGAACCTTGTGGTACTCCACATGTCACGTTGGTTGATTCTGATACAAAGTCGCCAATGGAAACAAAGTAGTTCCTATTTTGTAGGTAGGACCTGAACCAATTTAAGACAGTGCCTGAAAGCCCCACCCAGTTTTCTAACCTTTCCAGAAGTAATGTATGGTCTACAGTGTCGAATGCAGCACTGAGGTCAAGTAGCATTAGTATTGAGGTTTTGCCAGAGTCTGTGTTAAGACGGATGTCGTTTACAACTTTAATAAGGGCGGTCTCAGTGCTGTGCAGGGGTCGAAATCCTGATTGGAAGGTGTCATAGCAACCAGTTGATGCCAGGAAGTGATTTAGTTGCTGGAGGACAACTTTCTCAATGATTTTACTTATGAAGGGTAGATTTGATATTGGTCTGTAGTTGTTAATAATAGAGGCATCTAGGCTCCGCTTTTTTAAAAGGGGTTTAATAACTGCAGTTTTCAAAGCTTTTGGGAACTTGCCTGACTGGAGAGAGTTGTTAACTATCTGCAATATGTCTACTGCTAGGCAGTCGAAAACATTCTTAAAGAGGTTGGTAGGTATAGTATCAAGGCAACAGGTGGATGGCTTTAGTTGTGTCACAGTTTCCACAAGATTTTGAGAGTCTATAACATCAAAGCATGCCATCCTTGCCACGTAATTTTTGCCTGAACAGGGTGGTAGTCCAACATTTTTGTTTGACGTGGAGATATTGATGGCGCGTCTGATACCTTCAATTTTATCAATATAAAAAGCTGCAAACTCATTGCATTTCTGCGTGGAATGGAGATCAGGTGGAATTTCTGTTGGGGGGTTGGTCAGTCTGTCAACAGTTGCAAATAGGGTTTTTGCATTATTAGTGTTGGTTTTAATGATATTGGAGAAAAATGTTTCTCTAGCATTTTTTAAGTCTAAATTGTAGGCACGGAGGCTCTCTTTATAGATATCATGGTGAATATGAAGTTTTGTTTTACGCCAGATGCGTTCAACCTTCCTGCATTCTTTTTTCTGTGCTGTTACAGAAGCAGCTTTTCTCCAGGGTGCCTTTTGCTTTCCAGAAATCGTTTTAACCTTATAAGGTGCAATGATATCTATGACTTTCAAAATTTTCAAATTAAAGTTTTCTACAAGATCATCAGCAGAACATGGGTTTAGAGGTGGTAGCAAGGAGATGGCCTTTTTAAAAAGTACATTAGAATCTTCATTGATATACCGTTTTTTGACAGTGTTTGATTTTGTCTGTATGTCGGGAATAAAAGATATGTTAAAGAAAACACAAAAGTGGTCAGACAAGGAAGGATCAGTCACAGAGAGATCAGAAACATTGAGGCCCTTTGTGATAACCAGGTCTAGAGTGTGCCCCTTACAATGAGTAGCCTCTTTCACATGTTGAGACAGTTCAAATGTGTCCAAAATGGTAAAAAGTTTTTTGGCACACTTGTCATTCAAATCATCAGTATGAAAATTGAAGTCACCAGTTATAACTAGACAGTCAAATTCTGTGGAGATGCTAGACAATAATTCTGTGAAGTCATCGAAAAAATTTGCAGAATATGTGGGTGGCCTGTAAATAATTAATAGGAGAACTCTGGGGGAGCATTTCAATACAGCACTAAGGTATTCGAATGATGGAAAATCACCAAATAACATCTGTTTCCCCTGAAATACATTTTTAAATATAGCAGCAACCCCTCCACCTCTTTTTCCAGATCTACATGCATCAAAAAAGTTATAGTCGGGAGGAGCTGTCTCTATCAGAACGGTTGCACTGTTATTTTGTTCCAGCCATGTTTCAGTTAAAAACATAAAATCCAGTTTAGAAGTGTTAATAAGATCATTAACTAAAAATGATTTGTTATTAAGAGACCTCACATTAAGTAGAGCCATCCTGATGGTGCTGTTGATAGGCTTTAAGGTTGTTTTTGGTTTGGAGGCAATAGATATGAGATTTGTGAGGTTAGCAGTGTGTCTAAGTTTCCCTTTGTTTACTCTCTTAGTGGTTACAGCATGAATGCGAAAGTTGCCCTGCTTTGACGTAGGCAACCTTGGGTTCAGCAGATTATGAGAAACTTCCTTTATACTGTGTCTACGGCTGAACCCTTTTTTGTCTCAGTAATACTCAGGACTACTATCAGTACGGTGGTGGGGGTGGGGCGCCATCCTCCTGGGTGTTAACGTCCTGCGGCCATGACGTGGCGATGCTATCATTGACACAGATGCAAGTTTGATGCCAGCATATTCC
>NC_079412.1:4893961-4901461 GCF_026213295.1 Gadus chalcogrammus | reverse complement strand
CTCGGATCGGACTACAAAGTTAAGTTAAGTAAGTGCGTCGGTTTTCTTTCTTTATTAATTTATTCCTGAACGTTAAACGTCTGCGTGTTTTGTTTTGTGTTTTGTGCGTAGAGTCGTGCAGCTGTTGGTGGATGACACCTGCTGGCCGGCTAGACTGCTGCTAACCCCCGGCGCCGTCCAACCGGCTTCCCCGTCTCCAGCGTAGCTACAACCGGCTTGCTCCACTCCTCTGCCTCCGCTGTGCTGGCTCTGTGGCTTCACCATAAGCCACAGAGCCCTGGAAACTGGTCCCTAGCTAGCCAGCTTGTGACCAGCTGGATGCTACCTGTCCGTGCCACTGCTGTCAGCTGTCCGGGACCTGCATGCAGCGCTGGGCCATTGATTAGCTGGCTGCCGGGTGAGCCATTGCGGGGTGCAGTGGCGGTTCTAGGTCCAGTTACGCCCCGGGCAAGACTTCCTACAAGCGGGTGTTGACGGGGGGGGTGAAAGCGATTGTTGACGGGGGGGGGGGGGGGGGGGGGGGGGGGGGTCGTGAACCTACGGACTTCAGTGAGGGTTACAGTGATGTTATGTCGTACTTCATTGATAACCGCTGCGCAGCGCTTTTTTTTTTTAGACTGCTCGTGGCGCCCCCCATGTGATTAGCCGCCCCCCACAAATATGCCGCCCCGTAGGCTGCCCGGTTCGCCCGTGCCTAAAACCGCCGCTGGCGGGGTGACTACATGCTAGCTGGCAGCTACAACCCTGCCCTCCGTCATCGTCCCCTGCTTAAACACTGGTATTCCATCTCCGAGCTCCTCCAACTACGCTCTTCACCATGCACTCCTCCCGGACACATTATATCCAACACAATCAAAGAACTTGGACTCCTTCGTCGGCCACGATGTGTCCACAGAGGCAGCCGGAGGACGTTTGTTTACTCCGGCTCAGAAAATTCCATTTCCTCACTGTGGGCCAATCGGCACCCGCCAAAGACGCGACCTCATCAACATTACAACCACACCGTGCGCACTGTTTATCTCACTCCGCTACCCAGAGCTCCTCAACCTGTCACCAACAAAAACTCATCTCTTCTGACATTTGCACTTCTCAACACCCGTTCACTTAATAAAAAAGGACTTCTCCTCAGTGAATTTATTTCTGATTCAGCACTGGATTTTCTCTGTCTCTCTGAAACCTGGCAAAAACCCATGGACTATTTTTCACTCAATCAAGCCACGCCCCCTGGATCTACACTTACATTGACAAACCTCGTCTGGATGGTCATTCTGGTGGTGGAATTGCCATCATCCATCGCCTTGACATTAAAACCAGTGCAACATCCATCCCAACCCATTCTTCATTTGAATCCCTTTCTTTTAAACTGTCTGGTCCCAAGCCCCTGGTCATTGCAGTCATTTACCGTCCCCCTAAGCCCGACCCTGCCTTTCCCTCTGATCTATCGGCATTCCTTACCCAGCTCTGTGCTATATCTCCATCCGTTCTCCTCCTGGGCGATTTCAACATTCATGTGGACTCCTCTGTCTGCAAACCCGCAATCGAACTTCTGGAAATCTTTTCATTCTTCAACATCACCCAACACGTCGATTTTCAAACTCATAACAAAGGCCACACCCTGGATCTGGTCTGTTCCACTGGCATCACAATCAGTCACCTGGCCAGTAACAACCTCCACATCTCCGACCATCTGGCCATATTTTTCAAACTCACACTCCATCCCCCCATGAGAAGCAAAAACGCACCATCACTTTCCGCAACCTCAAATCCATTAACCCATCCTCTCTTTCCACATGTCTTTCTGAGTCCATCGCTAAACTCACCATCACCCACAACAACTCCCCCGACTACCTGGTTAACTGCTATAACTCATCCATCTCATCCTGCCTTGACCAGCTTGCACCTGTTCAGTCTAAATTGGTCTCATTCTCCCACTCTGCCCCATGGTACACTTACGAACTCCGCCATCTCAAATCCAAACGACGCCAACTGGAACGGCTTTCCCACAAAACAGGTCTTACCGTCCACCAGGAAATGTACAAACAACACCTCCAGCTATACAACGACACCCTGAACTCAGCCCGCTCCTCCTACTACTCAGGAATCATCCAGTCTGGCAGCAGCAATCCAAGGACCCTCTTCAATACCATTAACACACTCCTCAAGCCATTGGACACCATCTCTCACTCCTTCTCAGTTGAAAAATGCAATAACTTCCTATCCTTCTTCAATGATAAAATCAGCACAATCCACAGCCAGTTGACCATCGACCCCGCCCTACGTCCCAAACCGGATCCCCCCCTAACCACCGGTCAATCCTTCTCCACATTTGCTACCATCACCTCCTCTGATCTTTCCTCCATAGTCTCAACCATGAAATCAACAACCTGCAACCTGGACCCGCTCCCCACCACACTTCTAAAGGCCTGTCTCCCCATTCTCTCCACCCTCATCACTAACACTGTAAACTCCTCTCTATCCTCCGGCCATGTCCCCTCCTCCCTAAAGCTTGCATCAGTCACCCCCGTACTAAAGAAACCCGGCCTGGATCCTGATTCCCCTAACAACTACCGCCCCCATCTCCAATCTACCTTTTCTGTCTAAAATCCTGGAACGTGTTGTTGCCAAACAACTCATCACCTACCTTGACACCAACGACCAACGAACTCTTCCAATCCGGTTT
Source organism: Gadus chalcogrammus (assembly GCF_026213295.1). Classification (NCBI taxonomy): domain Eukaryota; kingdom Metazoa; phylum Chordata; class Actinopteri; order Gadiformes; family Gadidae; genus Gadus; species Gadus chalcogrammus. Next base: position 4,898,781 of record NC_079412.1, on the reverse strand, counting down.
CCGCTCCAAACACAGTACAGAAACTGCCCTCCTCAAAGTGACCAATGACCTTCTGCTATCCTCTGACACTAGCTCCCTAAATATCCTCATCCTCCTTGACCTCAGTGCTGCCTTTGACACGATCAATCACTCCATTCTCCTCTCCCGTCTCGAATCCACCCTTGGCATCACTGGCACCGCCCTCTCCTGGCTTGGATCCTATCTTTCCGACAGACATCAATTCATCGCCATCAACAACTGTCAATCAGCCACTACTCCTCTCATCCACGGTGTCCCCCAGGGTTCTGTGCTTGGTCCACTCCTCTTCATTCTGTACATGCTTCCTATTGGTCAGATCCTTCGTCACCATGGACTCCGGTTCCATTGTTACGCCGATGACACACAGCTTTACCTCCCCTCCAAAACCATCAGTCCTTCCACCCTCTCAACCCTCTCCAACTGTTTGACTGACATCAAGACCTGGATGCAAAACAGCTTTCTCAAACTCAACTCCAACAAATCCGAAATCCTCATCATTGGTCCTGACACCCTCACTCACTCCACTCTGAACTTCATCCTTAACATTGACGGCTCCACCATCACCCCCTCCACCAAAATCCGTTACCTTGGAGTTATCCTGGACCCCACTCTCTCCTTCCTCCCCCATGTTAACAATATTACCAAAACTGCCTTTTTCCACCTCCGAAACATCGCCCGCCACCGCCCCAACCTGTCAACTACCGCTGCTGCGACACTCATCCACGCTTTCATTTCATCCAGGCTTGACTACTGTAATGGTCTTCTCTACGGCACCACCAACAAAGTCCTCAAAAAACGTATATATATATAAACAATATGTCCAGAACTCAGCTGCTCGCCTCCTCACTGGTACCCGCTCCAGAGAACACATCACACCTGTCCTCCGTGAACTCCATTGGCTTCCAATTAAACACAGAATCAACTACAAAATCTTACTCATCACCTACAAGGCCCTCAACAGCCTAGCCCCCCCCTACCTTGCCGACCTCCTCCATCACCACGCCCCCTCCTGATTCCTCAGGTCCAATTCTGCAAACCTGCTACAAGTTCCACGGACTGAGCGACGGACTTGGGGTGATCGGGCCTTCTCAGTTGCTGCCCCCAACCTTTGGAATTCACTCCCCTCCCACATCAAAGTCTCTCCAACCCTCTCTTCTTTTCAAATCTGCCCTCAAAACATACCTTTTCACACTAGCCTTCCCCACCTAACTCCCACCTTATTCTTCATGTTTAACCTCTGTTTTTCTTTTATTCCTAGTCTGTCTTACATAGTTTTGATAGGGCAATATGTAAAGCGTCTTAGAGTACCATATTAAGCACTATATACATTTTATTTATTATTATTATTATTATTATTATTATTATTATTATTATTATTATTATTATTATTATTATTATTATTATTATTATGTTTAAATAATATAATATTTATATAGTAATCTATAGAATATTATATTATATATATATTATCACGACCAAAACCTGTGTGCGCCTCCAGATGATATTATTAATTAAAGGCTGAGGCGGGTTCTCGGACGTCTCCGGTACTTCCACAACGAGTAAAGACTCGTAGTGGGGGTTATCTCAGCCAGTCCTGCACGGGTTCGGGTAGCCGACGGGTGATCCGCAAAATTTGGATGAAACTGGTGAAAAAGAATACTGTGTTGGACATGGGTGTGGGTCGGATTGGACGCCTGAACAGCGGGGGTCGATCGCCAAACCGGTCCCGGTTTTGCGATTGCGAGCGAGAATTCTCCGGTGCTGGATATGTTATTCAGGAGTGGAGGAGTCAACTAAAACCCCCACAGTGGATGATGTCCTTTTTTTGGACAGCAATCTAAAGCACAACGCCAAACAGCAGATAGTGTAATTCCCCGGCGTTCCATCTAATATTTTCCTTCGGGTTCGGGTCGGGCGTCGGTATCAATTTATAGTGGGTCCGTTAGGGTGCGGAATGTAATTCGTGGGTACGGGCGGTTGCGGGTTCACAAAATAAGACCCGTGTATTGATTCTTGGGGGAAGAAACGTTGGCTTTGACTCTCTGAGGTCCAGATATACCGCCACTTCAGATTGATGTGGAAGGACCAAAGACGTCGGAGAACCCGACGCAGTCGCTTATTCATAATATCATCAGATCACCAGAGGCGCACACAGCTTTTGGCCATGATATTATAGATTAAATTATAGTTGTCTATATATTATCTTAGAGCTCTAGGTCTCCCGCCGGAGCTCCTGGAGTGTTCTAGAATATCGTATAGAACACGGCCAACAGCTAGATGATATTATGAATAAACGACTGCGTCTCTGGTACAACTTCATTGCTTCTTTAGCGCTCGTGTGATATACCAGTCACACGGTAACGTCAGAATCCATACAGTTTATACCATACAACCCTAAATCCCACCCGCTGGCACTGGCATCTGTAATGTAGTTTTTAGAGCCCCCCTCTCACAATTCCTGCTTATCCCAGATTATTATCCATCCACTGCTAATTTCACTTTTGAAGAAGTAGATCAAATTATTTCCCACGTGTCAAATAACAGTGTCAGTGGATACAATGGGGTGACATATGAGACCATCAAAGCCAGAAAACCCCAGTCCACCCAAATACTAACATATTTATTTAACACCTGTATGATTAATGGAAAGGTGCCAGGATCATGGAAGGTGGCCCTCATCCATAGAATACCTAAGAAAGAAAACATTCCAAGCGACCCATCCACATGGAGGGATATCTCTCTCTTTCTCACTGTCTACAAAATCTTTATGAAATGTCTTCTCGGCCGCATCCTCCCATGGCTTGTAGGCACAGGCATCCTCTCACCCAAACAAAAAGCTTACATAGACAGACAGGGTATGAACGAGCATGTGTTCTGCCTTAAAACTGGAGTTGATGATTTTAAAAGTGAATCATTTAAACTTTGTACTGTATTCGTGGATTTTAGAGATGCCTTTGGAACACTATCCCACAAAATGATGCTGAGTGCACTGGAGGAGATCCATCTACCTCAGCCCTTTGTAGACATCATAACGGATGTATATAAGGGTTATTTTTTGCAGGTGATCTGTGGAAACCAACTCACAGAGCCCATTCCGCTCCAGGTTGGGATTAAAACAGGCTGCCCCTGGAGTCCGGTGAACTTCATCCTCGCCATTAACCAGTGGCTCAGTCAGTTAGTACCACCTGATATCAGATCCCCAAACCCTGTTCAGGGTTACGCTGACGATGTTGAGGTGTCCTCGAGAGACGAGAGTGTCATACTCAACATGCTGGCCAGAACAGATTAATTTCTGGTATGAAGCCAAATCTTACAAACCACCCTCCTTCGCAATTATGGGACAGCCTATCAGGGTCTACTCATGCCACGAGTCATACACCTATCTTGGCCATAACATCAACATTGCGGGTGAGTGGGGGGAGCAGGCACAGGAGCTAGGTTTTGCCTATAAGAACAGAATCGATCTTATTGATTCCTCCCCATTCCCTGTAGTCATGAAACTGGACGCTATCAGAGAGGTGGCCCTGGCGATGGTACAACACCTCTTTGCAAACGTCCACATCCTGCAAAATGTCTTACGGGACATGAACAATAAAACAGTCCAGGCTGTCAGAAAATGGCTAGGGCTGAACTCACACTCTACCCGGGATCTCATCTTCCTCTCACATGAAGAGGGCGGGCTGGGTGTCCCAAATGTGGAATGGGTATACACTGCTACCAGGCTGACACACCTCATCAGCATGCTCAACAATGATGATGCCACTGTCAGAGAGCTTGCCAGAGCTTCCCTCCTGCTGGACCTCAGGAAGAAGAAGGTCCCTATGGCCAAAGCAGGCCAGGACAGCTTCCTAGGCTTTGGGAGGAAAAGCAGCGGGAAACTGGACACACAAGCTGCAGGCTTTGGAGTTCGGTCGGACAGGCCGGACCTAAATGATCTGTGCAACAGACAGTCTAACTGGAATGGACATAACACAACTCACACACAGCACCAAAGGCATCTGATGCAATTGTCACCGACCCATCTGTAACCGCAGAGGCTACTGTATACCACAACGAAACACAACACATACTACAGAACACGACAACAAGGAGATTCCTTCTTAACATAAAGCTAACAGAGAACAAATAAAACTGGACTGGACTTAGAATGCAGGGAAGCTAGCATGCCTAGACTTTGCCGACCACTCTGCTTCCCACTCCATGTACAGGAATGCTGCTGTTGGGGAGGACATCCTCTGATTCACTGCCAAAGCTAGACTGCAGGACGGTGCTACCTACCAAATACAATCTGGCATTATGGTACCCTGCACACCACCATCCACACTGTATAATGCACTCTGGTCATCAACTTGAATCAGTTGCCCATATTGTGAATGGCTGTACTATGTACAAAGGACTGTATATTGCACGCCATAACCGACTTGTCGATCTGATTTCCAGCAATGGAAAATAAGTATTTCTAGAAAATGTGACCATGTACAAACATTCACGCATCATGCCGGAATGGTTTAACAGCTCTATCGATGTGTTTTGTAACATCCCAAATACCCCTGATGTTGTGTTTTCAAACAGAGACAGAAACCTGAGATAGGCTGTGTGTTTGATCTGTACATGGAAATTGCTTTAAACGATAAAATCGTTAAATACCACCCCATTCTGGAAATACTAAGGGACCTAGGCCACCAATGCAAGCTAATAGTGTTTTGGCTGCTTGGGGCATGTCAAGAAATGTGTTTTCAGTGGGTTAAGGCTGGCAAGGCTCTCCAGCAGAAAATCGAAGTTCAGCTCCACATCAGCAGTGA
>NC_079412.1:4854786-4886361 GCF_026213295.1 Gadus chalcogrammus | reverse complement strand
CAATTCATAACTATTTTAAACAATGGATTTTGTAGCTGAAAATGATATAGATAGCCTAAGCTAAACATTTTGGTAGATTAAATGATAATGCTGTGTGTGTGTGTGTGTGTGTGTGTGGTGTGTGTGTGTGTGTGTACGTATATGGTATGTATGTCTCTAGGCCTATATAATTATATATATATATATATATATATATATATATATATATGCAATTAAATAAATGAGCCCTATACAGTTGGTATCAAGGTATCATATGTTATCTTATTGTTAATCGTCTCTACTTGAATTATGTAGCATAGCATTTTCCCAATTATATTAGGCCTATTTGTAGTTTATCTGCTTATTGTATCTGGTCTGCTTCTGAAAGAATTAAACTTCCTTTGGGATAAATAAGTTATTAATTTATCTTTGATTGCCTTTTGGATTCAAAATGCCATATGGATTCATCAGGTGATAAAGTATTTTAACATAAGGCTAATTTTACCAAACTATTTCTTGTCTATTTTATACATTACATGCCTAATAACACCCGTAAAATTGAATGATAATATAGAAATGATAATATATCCATATCCCGTCAAGTCCAACAAGGATGTTTGCAAATCTAAGCCGAGGACGGGAGTGTTGTGGTGTCCCTGAAGTGGTTCCGCTAATGAAATCATGGCAATCAGGACGGTTGTCATGGCTACGGGCTTCCAATGGGTTATTGTGTTCTCTGATCGTGTCTGCTGGGCACAGCTGGACACAAGGCTCTCTGGGTGACGAGGGCACAGACGCCATCGTTCCATTCAGTTTACATTTGTTGTTGTCCTGTTCCTTGTTTTGCACAGACGACCTTTGTTAAACTGAAGAGGAACAAGTTGAACTACATTGGATTTAATCTTTGTTTCCTGAATGGTGTCATGAACAATGGGTAGGTTTCCGATATTTTTCAGTTGAAGTATTTCAAAACAAGAGTTTGAAAACGTCAGTACAGCCTCTGTGATTTAGATATAAAAAATGTGTTGCTGTTAATTCTTCGGTAATTTACAGAAGCATGATGTTTTCAGGTTACTGAAACAACAGTATTTGGGGTGTATTTGATTGAAGTTTAAGCTGACTCTTTAGCATATTTCTAAACCGAGTTTGCGTGTCACAGGTGCACCCCGAGATCTGATAGCTTGCATAACTCCTCTAACAAACATATACGATAGCTTTGTACTTTTGGACTGTACGTTTTGCACTGATTGAACCAATTGAGTGCCACTGTCTTGTATGTCAACACGATAATCATGATTAAATCTCTGTTGTCTCAGGTTGTCCCCTCTTGTTGCTGACCAGTACGGTGTCCATCCTCGGCGGCCTGGTCTTTGGCTATGAGCTGGGCATCATCTCAGGAGCCCTGCTCCAGCTCAAGGCTGAGTTTGGACTCCTGTGTGCCCAGCAGGAAGCCCTGGTCAGTGCCTTGCTGGTGGGAGGATTGATGGCCTCCATCGTGGGGGGCTGCCTGATTGACCGCTGCGGCCGCAGAACCTCCATGCTCCTCAGTAACGCGCTGATCACGGCGGGCAGCCTGGTGGTGCTCAGTGACTCCTACGGGGGCCTGGTGGTGGGCCGCATCACAGTGGGCTTTGGGATGTGTGTCTCCTCCATGTCCTGCTGCATCTTTGTGTCCGAGATGGTCTCCCCGGACCGCCGGGGCTGCTGGTGACTCTGTACGAAGCTGGCATCACCGTGGGCATCCTGGCCGCCTACGCCACAAACTACCTCCTCTCCGACACCCCTAGAGGCTGGAGGCTTATGTTTGGAATAGCCCTGGCACCGACGTTGGCACAGTTTGTTTGCATATGCACTCTTCCGGCCAATGCTGATGGATGTAACGTTAACAGGGATGGTTTTCAGACGGAGAGAAAGCCCTTGAGTCTCGTTCAAAGTCCAGCAGCGGACGAGGCGCCAGTCGGCGGCACCAGACCGGACAAGCAGCTCAGCGTGATGTACCTGTTTCAGAGCAGGGACAACATGAGACGCCGTACCGCCATCGGCCTGGGGTTGGTGATCTTCCAGCAGCTCAGCGGCCAACCCAACATCCTGCTCTACGCCTCCACCATCTTCCACTCGCTGGGCTTCCATGGCGACGCCTCGGCAGTGCTGGCGTCTGTCGGCTTGGGGCTGGTCAAGGTGCTCGCCACCCTAATCTCCATGGTGCTCTCCGACCGGGTGGGCCGCAGGCCTCTTCTCATCGGTGGATGTGCCTTCATGGCTGCGGGTCTTCTCACTGTTGTGCTCCTCGGTGGACAGGCGGCTCTCAGCGCTAGCGGTGCGTGTGTGGTAAACACCCCGGGTGCCAACCACACATCTCTGCCCAGTTTGCCACATGCTGATCCGACAGCGTCGAACAGGTCTCTTGGAGAGCATCGCAGACTTTTTGATTTGTCAGAGATCAAAGAGATTGGATCAGATTATTCTGTTTACCCCGCCAATGCGTCCTCTGTGTTGCCGTCTACACCTGGTGTCCAGGGAACAGTGGTTAACTGGATCATTCTCATCTGTATCTTCGCCTCAGTCGGTGCCTACTCTATTGGATTTGGACCCAGTATGTGTTCTTTTGAAATGCATTTCACTGAAATAATTATATATTTGTGTAAGAGATAACTGTGTAAGAGATCATAATCCCATTTCTTCCGCTTTCTACAGTAACCTGGCTAGTCCTGAGTGAGATCTTTCCTGTGGGAGTCAGGGGAAGGGCGTTTGCATTCACCAACTGCTTCAATTGGGCCACACACCTGTTGGTCACCTGCTCTTTTTTGCATGTTATTGGTAAGTAAGTAGGCTTTGCTACAGACATGCAATACATTTGTCAGCTTGGTTTGCCAAATGCTGAATTCAAATTAGCTTTGCTCGTATAGTACATTTAAAGCCAGCATCATCTGTAAAAGTCAGGTTGGAAGCTTTCATTGATTCTTGGCCGTCACTTGAACTGTGCATTTCCTCAACAGATGCGATTGGACTTTCAGGCACGTTTCTTTTGTACGGTACAACATGTGTAGCCGCAGGTATTTTCTTTTACTGTATGCTTCCTGAGACCATGGGGAAGACTCTGGAGCAGATAGATGAAGAACTTAGCACAAACAGGTACGTTTCCAGTTTAAGGATTTGACCTGTTTGTCAAGAGCCCGGGTGGATTCTTGAATTGCCGGCGTGTTCCGAAAACGGACAGTTGGCTACCCTTTGACGTCCTTTATATTCAAGGGTTACTACCCCCTTAGCTACCAAAGCTATATATTGGTTTGTCCAACACAAATCATTGCATACAAACTGCCCTGGCGAGGTCGTTTCCTCCAATAGTACCGACAAACTAACAAATCCACATTCCGATTCTGTGTGTACATTTAGAAATATATTGTATTGTGGGGGATAACTTCATGTTTTGCAGAAGTTGGACTCTCTCCAAATCAGCTCCCAAGGGTTGAAGGAAAATATATCCATAGTTTAGAACCAAAATTCACCAGCGCGCTAATGACCAGGACGTTTAACTGCTCGCCTCTCATTCCTCAGGTCTGTGAGCATGTGCAGTGGTTAACAGTCAGTTAACACGCCCAAGTTTAGCCTTGCTCAGTGGCCGAAGCAGCCTCCATTTGAGCTCAGAATTGTAACAATGTTTCTCAGTCTCTAAGCCTGTGAGCACAGTGGCTAGTAAAGGTGTGGTCTGGTTGGCTTGTGGGCCCAATTGGAGAAAGTTACCTAGCTTGGGAATTAATATGTACTTACCTGGACTGGACCAAACAAAGGTATAGCTATGGGAGCTGCTAAATACTTGTTTGGAATATAATAGATTTCAATTAATCCCCACCGGCCTAATTTCGGAGTGCAACTACAACACGAGAGGGGGTGAGTTAAACAAAAAAACGATTTTACAATTAGACTCAACATAGACAAGGTAAACTGGGGTCTCAACAAACTGGCCAACTCCTTTACATTTCAAGAGGGAACCACAAAGATAAATAAATGCTCCCTGCTTTGTTCAATCATACCCTAATATCACATCTAATTTCAATGTGTATCCCAGAAGACAGGACATTTATTTAACTCTTTAATTTGCAGTTGAGTGTTTAGAACTCAGATCTAAACCACTCAAGAGCATTGACAACCCACAACTCTACACAGGAGTGTGCCTAACCACGTGTATAAAAGTGTCTGAACTATGAATGTTTTGTTTTGCAGGGTACACAGTGATAAGGTATGCTGCAGCAGTCTGAGAAGGAGAACTGCCACGGTGAAGTACCAGAGAGTAGAGTGTCAACACAGCGACACAAACTGACCTCCACAGGGAAATGCCTTATTTCAATGGGAGACTCTTCTATTGAATGTTCCAACTAAGCTAGGATGGGGTAGAAGCATGTCGAAGGACAATCGTTGAAGGCTGCAATTTCACTGAACAATCAAGATGTTATGTACCTCAACGTGTTATTATCAAGGCTGAACGAGAAGGCTTTGGCATATAATTGACTGTTATCACACTGGATGTTATTTATGTCTAAATATTACAGGTACAAACCAAGTATTGGTGGATCTGTGGTCATATTTTCATGTGGGAGGATGCTTTAACATCATAAAATAAAACAATGTTAAAAACACTCAATCTACTTCAACGCATGCTTGAGTTCCAAAACCTTATTTCTTTAGTAGGGTAACTGAGGTCTCTGTTAAATCAATTTTTATATTTTTCTCCTGCACTTCTGTGTCATTTGATGGACGTAATAAAGCAGCCAGTCGTATACCTGATAAATAAAACGTGTGTTTATTTACACAAATGTTTTCAAATACTAGTAATCTAAATAAGGACATAAAAATATATACAGTGATGTCAGGACTTGTACAGCTCAGTTAATAAGCCAATGTATACATAGAACTGGTAGCATTTTGAGTTTTCTGAAAGGAAAAAGATTCATATGTACAACATTGCCTACAACTCTCACTCTGAATCTGGCACTAAACGTGTGTACGTGTGTTCCTGGTCAATGCTTCTTGTCAGCGAAAGCTAGTTGATGTTTGTTGGATATACAAACATATCTAATGAAAGAAAAACCTAGCCAGATGAACAGAATGAGGGACCCCCTCTAAAGGAAACTACCAGCGTCAGTCATCCTTCATTTGCAACTCTTTCTCGCAAAAACAAACCTTAGGTTTTGGTTAGTCTTCTTTCCCGTATGAGGTGAAGTAAACTTTTGGGTACGTGGTGAATTTGGAGGAAAGCAACCCGAGAATAGCTTGAGGGCAAAGGAAAGTGGAACATGAAACATAAAAACAAGATTAACGGGGCTTAACAAATACGTGGACACGACCGACCGGCTCTCTGAATGGAAAACAAATGGGAACTTAACCTACATCAGTACAGGTGTGCTGGGTAAAAAAATAAAAGGTTATATCAAAAAACTGGTTACATCTTATTTAGTAGAAAGGCAAGACGTAACAGTTTTATCAGCCGAGGCAATGTGTTACCCAGTGCAACATCTAGTGACCCCGTGTAAGGGGAGCACGAGAGCAGCACCAGACACTGGAGTAACCCCGGGACGGTCTCCACTGGAGCCCCCCGCTAGGCCCGCACTGGAGCAGACGCCTCAAGCTTGGTTTATCAGTAAACTGTATCAGGACGATACGTTTTGGTCCGGTGGGCTAACCTCTCTAGGCTCTCGACTATGCGCCTTTAGGGACTAAATGGTCATTAATAATCTGGAAAATAAAGAGTGTGTGTTGGGGGGGGGGGGGGGGAGATAGCTCAATACTGAAGGTTAACTGCATAATTATATATTTTTGCTTGAATCCCATCTTCATTTGTTTATTATTCATCTAATGTTGGAACACCTGACAAAAAGAAAACACAGACGCTACCCTTTAGACACGCACACACGTGTGGAACATTGGTGGAAGGCAGGCCGAACGTTGGTGTTACTTACATTACAAACATTCATCAGATCAAAACGTTGATCCACCGTGGTGGAAGTGAGGGATGAAGGAAACATCACAACAGACACCACCCAGAGCAGCGAGGCATCCCAGGGCCCCTGGCAAGGGGGCGGACCCAATGATTCATCAGAGTGGCGTGGGGCCCCGGGGGCCTCCTCACTGGGGGGCGCCGGGGCCTCCTCACTGGGGGGGGGGGGCCTCCTCACTGGGGGGCGCCGGGGGCCTCCTCACTGGGGGGCGCCGGGGGCCTCCTCACTGGGGGGCGCCGGGGGCCTCCTCTGGGGGGCGGCGGCGGCCTCCTCATGGGGGGCGCCGGGGGCCTCCTCACTGGGGGGCGCCGGGGGCCTCCTCTGGGGGGCGCCGGGGCCTCCTCACTGGGGGGCGGCGGCGGCGGCGGGCACGGCGGCGCTCAGGGAGTTGTTGGCAGCGGACAAGACGGGCGAGCCAGAGAGAGGGCCCAGGGCAGTGGAGGCTGGTAGGGCAGAGATACCTGGGTGAGGGTGGAGCAGACATACTATGAACCAGATACCTGGGTGAGGGTGGAGCAGACACACTATGAACCAGATACCTGGGTGAGGGTGGAGCAGACACACTATGAACCAGATACCTGGGTGAGGGTGGAGCAGACACACTATGAACCAGATACCTGGGTGAGGGTGGAGCAGACACACTATGAACCAGATACCTGGCTGAGGGTGGAGCAGACACACTATGAACCAGAGATAGCTGGCTGAGGGTGGAGCAGACACACTATGAACCAGAGATACCTGGGTGAGGGTGGAGCAACACACACTGAACCCCCACAGGGAGCATGACCAAAATGACCAGTTGACTGACCGCATGTGCCTGGTACCCGTGTCCCCCCCATAGTAGGTCTCCTGAGCGACCCCCGAGGTGTGTGTGCAGCGCGTGCCTCACCAGTCATCATGTTGGCCGTGCTGACGGCTGGGATCCCACCGGGCAAGTTAGCAGAGCCCGCCATGCGAGCTTGGTCCTTCACGATCGGGACTGAAAGGGAAACGGACCTAGTCAGTACAGGCCATGAGGCTGCGGCCTACCGCTACATGCTCAGGCCCCTCGCGGCGGACATACAGAAGTAGGGGTGGTCCATGGCCTCGCGGGCCGTCAGCCTGGCCTGGTGGTCGTAGCGCAGCAGCTTGTCCAGGAAGTCCAGCGCCTCGGGGCTGACCAGGTGTTGGTTCTCACTGTGGACGAAGCGCTCCCACCGCTTACGGGAGTGTCTGAGGGGGGGGGGGGGGACATGACTTTAGAACACCATCAGGATCACATCTCATCGGACACCATCAGGATCACATCTCATCTACGGGGTCTTCTGAGGGGCAGGTTTAAAAACACCAGGATCACATCTCATCTACAGCAATGTCTGGGGACAGGCTGGGCTTTAAACACCATGACCACGTCGGACTGTTTCTAGAATCAGTGCACAAGTAAGAAACCACCTTTCCCCTCACCATCATCCGGTTAAGAGTGGACAGATGTTACCATCAAATTAACTCCCTACCTGCCAAGGATGTCGTTGAAGCGCGGCTCCAGCTCAATGTTGTACTTGTCTATGTAGTCGTACAGGTCTTCAGTTCCCAGTACTTTGGCTATTCTCACCAACTGATGGAAATAACATGCATACAATATATAAGGATAAAAAAAAATGACCACCTCATACACGTGCACCTTTCATTATTTTGAATTGAATAAATAGGTTTCATTGGATGATGACCCACAGCCTACCTGATCATAGTTGTCGTGACCATGAAAGAAGGGCTCCTTCCTGAAGATCATGCTGGCCAGCATGCAGCCCAAGCTCCACATGTCCAGACTGTAGTCGTACATCTGAACAACACCAGAAAGTGGCATAAGAAGCTGGATTTGCGAAACTTCTAGGTTGTTTGCATGTTCTGCGGCTGTGATTGGATGACTCAAGATGTCAATTGATTGGCTGGTTGGTGTGCTGGTACCTGATAGTCCACCAGAAGCTCGGGTCCTTTGAAGTAGCGGGAGGCCACTCTGACGTTGTACTCCTGTCCGGGGTGGTAGAACTCGGCCAAACCCCAGTCTATGAGGCGCAGCTGCACACAAACCACAAGGGAACAACAGTTTTAGGCCCAACCCCTTTATCAACATCTTTGTTAAAGCTAACATAGCCTATTTTGTCCATTTGCTGGGTTAGGGGGTCCATCTCCTATCCCCTAGTGTTGTCATGAAACTGCGATACAATAACTTGAAAAATATAGATATTCAATACCACTGGGAAATACAACATTGAGGGCATAACATTTTAGATTTTTATTAACCTCTTCATTATTAGGAGTTTTTTCTGAAAAAAACATACCAAAATAAATTGGAGCATTACTCCACAACTGCAAGGGATAGTACATGTTATCTTGGTACCAAAACAAAGATGGTTGGGCAAGTGAAATATTCAATGTGGATAGCAATTGGTTGGAGTGATTATAGCTAGAACACAGCATAAGTGGAAGATCTCATTTCCACCTGAAATAAATGATGTTTTAGATCAATACCATCTTGTGCATTATCAGTTGAGGGCCCTATGGTTAAATAGTTATAGTACAACATCTGATGAGAACCTGAGTCAACTTTGACACCAATAAAGTGAAGTACTGCAGGTAGATCTCTTGGGAACCAATTGTACAATTTTGACACTTGACAACTTAATTGAAGGTCTGGGCGAATATAATTAAATGACACCAAGCCAAACACTGGCATATACACCATATGCCCATTAGATGGCGTAGAAGGACCTCTGTTCTGATGGCAATCAACCCATTTCCTCAGAAACCATCGTTGAATGTAAACACAGTGGCCCAATTCTGAAAGTCAAATCTCCTGACCTTTATGCCTTCTTTCCATAACCTTTGTTGATAACGCCATCATTTCCATCACGTCATTGTTACCATTATTTCATATTACAGCCCTTGCAGTTGTGAAGATCCTCTACTTTGGGTACGTTCTTTTCAGAGGAAAACCTTGAAATAGGCCTGGTGATAGGTACTCAAGGTACTAGGAAGGACAATCGCCTGGACAATCATCAGGGTGTGGCCCACTTTATAAATGTATGAGATAAGGCGTGAGCTCCTAGCATAGTCTGTGCATGGAGCCTCACCTTGCGATGCTCGTGGTCAATCATCACGTTGTGAGGCTTGACGTCCCGGTGCATTATTCCCATGCTGTGGCAGTAGTCCAGGGCCTATATAGGAGGCAAGCACAAATAAAAAGTGGAATTCTGTGTCAATCACTGAAAATGTATGACCGCTCAGAGACTTTGAATATCATTGACAGGTGACGGTGTTAGGGCCCCACCTTAAGGATCTCATACATGTAAAACCGGATGTCATAGTCGGTCAAGGTCTGATACAGTTGCTGGGGAAAAGACAATGGATAGGCTTGGTCATTTCCTGAAGCAGTGATAATATATAATAAAATAACATACACAAAGCGAGCAGGAATATTTTAAAAGAGTGGATTCTCACCTTGAAGTCTGTGTTGTTGACGTGTTCAAAAACCAATGCTGGAGTGCGGGACTAAACACAAATACAAAGAAATACAGTTGGGTTTACATTAAACACTAAAGCTGGCTAAATACTCAAGTCTACTGCACTGCATCTGGCCCCTTACAGCGGGCCTACTGGGCTGATGCAGTATGCCAAGGGATCCCTACTATACAGGGTAAAGGGTTCAACAATAAAGATTGCCAGTAGCTCTTAACATTAATACATTTCTGTTTGCCGTAACCCGACGGACCCTGTCCATTTAGGAACGACCCAAATAATATATTTTTTCCCCTTTACTCCGACCGACCTGCCGGATGTAAACTTGTGTTAAGACATATCAAACAACTAACGCAAATACAATAAAACACTATTAATTATATTTGACTAAGTATTGTACACCTACCATCCATATATATATATTATATATATATATATATATATATAGGCAGGTCTATATAGAGACCTACCTACCGACCATTATTTATTTTTTGGTCGTTAATGCAAAATATATTTTTAAGGATGGCCTCAACTCCAGAAATAATTAATCCCACGGTAAGAAATTTAACTGCTCCAAAAGATGGATGCATCAAAAGATTGAAAATCTTCCGACAGTAGCTCAGGATGTAGAGCGGGTTGGCTGGTAACCATAAGGTTTCTACCGTAATTTTCGGACTATAAACCGCAACTTTTTCCCCATTTTTCGATTCTGCGGCTTATATAACGGTGCGGCTAATCTATGGATTTTTACATCTAACGGCCACTCAAAAAATTAGTATTCAAAGCTTAAATCAGTATTCGGAGCTTCGTTGTTTTTTTCTCCCACGTACGTGACGTTACCAGAGCGAGGGAGGCAAACTATAAGCGTCAGCGACACCAAGCAGAGAAGCGAGAGAGGTGGAGGAAGAATAGATATCTTGTTTCCCTTTACATTATAACACAACATTAGCGGGATCTCGGGAGGAAAAGTAATACTTTCCCAAATGGGGGTCATCCCTATGTTCCCCGGGTCCTATGTTCCCCTGTAGCCATACATACCGAGGAGCATAGGAGTCGGACCCTGTATGGGAAAAGCGGGGAACAGGACCCTTTTGGGTCCTATGTTCCCCGCAATCTATCAATCTTTAAAAATATTTAAAAGGCGGGGAACATAGGACCCTTTTTTAAAAAAAGGGTCCCATGTTCCCCAGTCTCATACAAAGAGGGGAACATATATCCGGGGAACATAGGACCCAGGGAACATAGACACGCTCCCACGAAATGCTAACCTTAGCTTAGTTGTTTGTTTACGTTCGCTGTACAGCGCCGCGCCAATCAACTGTGACTGGCTTGCTGCAGAGCGTGAGCGTCTTGGGAATACCGGGTCAATATAATGGATATCATATGGACACATAAGACAATCAATATTCGGTATTTGTTATGGATTTATTGTACAAATTCCCTGAAAAGCCCAGTGCGGCTTATATATGTACACATAATTCAATTTAGCTGCTGCGGCTTATACTCCGGTGCGCCTTATAGTGCGGAAAATACGGTAGTTAGATCCCTGACTGCTCCTGATGAGCTGGCTGACGCCCTTTGTGGTTGACACAGGCACAGCTGCACGCATTATGGGAATTATTGTTTGATTAGCAGCAACTCCCGAGATTAGCAGCACTTTGTCGGACCGTCGGGTGAAAATGAGTCGTGGCTCATCAATGAGGAGACGGCACGGATGAGGGAGAAGGAGTTGGACCGGTCCGCAGATCAATGTATATCACGGTGGATATCCATGATTGGTTACTTTCACCGGCGCTTAGCCCCTTTCTTTTATTGAACGCTTTACCCCGCCCCAGACCTTTGTGACAAATGATCGAACGTTCTTTGCAGACATGTGGGTTTGTTGACAAATTCTGGGACTGTTGCGAAAATTGCAATATGAAAAGGAACCGAGCTGAGCGAACCAAAGGACGCCCTAACATGACATTTTACCATTGAACCCTGTGTAGATATGGGACTGAAAGCCAATAAACATAGCTTTGTACTTACACAGAGATATTTCCACAGTGACACCGATAAGCATGTACTGGTGGAGAGCTTGCTATGCTATTGGTACAGTGGTGTTACTCAATACTTACGTCTAGTACAGGATTGTTAGACATCAATATTGTTGAAATGCAGCTTTAGTTAGTCCGGATATATGGACAGGATCATGCCAAAACACTGAGCAAACAAGACGACGGACATGACTTACCACGGGATCTTTCACGATATCAATGAGAGAGATGATGTTGGGGCCTCCCCGAAGGTTCTCCAGGATTTTGATCTCCCGCTTGATTTTCTTTTTCTTCACCGGCTATGGAGAACGATAAGAGCCTTTAGCTGCGAAGGACACCAGTTGCATCCAAGAAGCACTGGTTTGCCAGAGTATTCCCCATACCTTGAGGATCTTCACCACCACCTTCTCGTTGTTGGTGATGTTGACCGCCTCAAAGACCTCGCTGTACTTTCCCCGGCCCAGCTTCCTCACCAGCTGAAAGTCATCCTGATTCCTGAAGCATCCAAAGCAACATTAAGTGGAAAAACCAACCATATGCTTTAAGATTGGCAGATGGCACTAAATGGTAAATATACTTCATTTATAAAGCGCTTTTCTAACCAGTGGCCACTCAGAACAAAGCACTTTCACCCATTGATCTCCCAAAACATTCACCCATTCATTCAGACATTCACACACCGACGGCGGAGTCAACCACGCAGGGCGACAGCCAGCTCGTCAGGAGCAGTCAGGGTGAGGCGTCTTGCTCAGGGACACCTCGACACACTACGAGGAGAAGGGTATCAAACTAGCAGCCTTCCGGTTACCAGTCAACCTGCTCTGACTGAGATACTACTACTAAGTAAGTGCAAGTTAAGGGGGGTGGGGGCACTAGGACTCACCCCCATTCCACCACGTGGGACTCGTAGTCCCAATACTCCCTGGGCCGGTGTGTGTTGACCTCCGTGTACACGCGGGCCCGGCTCGGAACCGGTCCAGACATGTCAGACAGCTTGGCTGCAGTCTGGCGGCCTCAGTGTCTTGAGGTCGGAGGGGAAGTAGGGGCAAGGGCGAGGGGGGCTCTGAACCTCAAGGGTGTGAGAGGAGTAGAAAAGGGAGGCCTATGCCGAGGGTGGGGCGGGGGGGCGGGACCGTGGGCACCTTGGGACAGCTGACAGAAAAGGGAACACATGAATAAAGGATTAGCAGGTAAAGAAATTTAAATTCCAAGCCAACTGAACCTAAACAGACCAAAAATTTTAATTTTGACGGGTATATATTAAAGTTGATATGTTTTCTTGATGTTTAAAAGTCCTCTAAATTGGTTTGGCCTTTATTAAACCCAATAACTGGTGGATTAAAGTACAGTTAATGACCAAGGCTAGTACAGTCCAGTCAAACTGCAGTTGAAATTGGATGAGCTATACACATAAAATTGCCGTTCAAAATATAAGCCTATATAGAATATAAGATGATCTGGTGATGTATCACTCAATAAGAATAATACCAGCCATGTTATCAGCCTTACAATTGTACAACCATACCAAGTCATTTGCATTTTTCAAACATGGAGAAAGGACAAGCATTCAGTCATTTAATTGTATTAACCTCATCAATTACAAGAAAGCCACGCCACCTGTTGGAAGGGACTAGTTTTCAATTTGTGAGAGATACTTCAGAGCATTTCCAAGCTTATGTCAACCTCAGTATGCAAACATAAAGTTAACATGAACGCAAAACCACTTTGACATGCATCACTGGGTGTCTATTTTGTTTAAGACAATTTATCTGATCACTATATTTCAGAAATGTCGTCTTTTCTGCAGCTATAATGAAGGATGCAGTAAATCAAACATATTGTAATCAATGCATATTGCATAGTTTCTAGTAAAGGCTCACTGGACACTGTTTCAGTCTGTAATGCTGGGCGGTGGGGGGTGAATCACCATTGACACCCTCTGCTGATGTTTTCATAGAACGACAATTCAACATGATATTGTGATGTTTCAGTGGTTTCTTGTAGTCTATGGTCAGCTATTTCAGACATGTCACATCCATAACGGGAGAATGTCATACCCATTGTGTTAAGTAATACTGCCGTACTTTGTAGACATCCGTCTTTGCGCATCTGCTGTAAAAATTTAGTTTGCATTCTGTAGGTCTTCAGAAAAGCCAGTCCATTTCATGTCACAACCATAACGCATAATATTTGCCATGCCGTTGTTCGAATTCAGAATTATAGGGGGCGTCTACACTGTCCATATAAAGTGACATGTGAATGGTTTCATTTATTCTGAACCAATAGTCTGAGAAATTATGGCAGTCAATTTGAGCACAAATGTCACATCCATAACCCTGGAATCTCACTTAAACAGTGTTGTTGCATGTTCTTGTTCACGGTGCATTTAGCACGTTATTGGTACCATAATCACCAATAGCCTTTTACAGAAAAACGATTACATAATGATATGCAATGAAATAACAATAAGTGGCAATATGCGAGGCATGGATTGGTCAATGAGTGTTCTTTCACGATAGGTCACCGAGACAAACGGGTAAATCGTACTGTATGTTGTCCCTGCTCTCAGGTCAATCGATTGCCATAGTTCAATCAATTCCCATGGTTAAATTAACAGATCGATTTAAATATCAGTTGGACGGATTAGCAATGAATGGTAGTACGAGGCTACAGCTAGTAAGGTTAGGTGGAAGGGTGAGGTACCATCAGACTGTCGGTATAGCCTCATGTCCAGATGACCTGAACGGTGAGGTACCATCAGACTTTAGGTACAGCCTCATTTCCACTGACCTGAACGGTGAGGTACCATCAGAATATAGGTATAGCCTCATGTCCAAAGGACCGGAACGGTTAGGTACCATCAGACTATAGGTAAAGCCTCATGTCCAAAGGACCGGAACGGTTAGGTACCATCAGACTATAGGTACAGCCTCATGTCCGAAGGACCGGAGCGGCGAGGTACCATCAGACTATAGGTAAAGCCTCATGTCCAAAGGACCGGAACGGTTAGGTACCATCAGACTATAGGTAAAGGCTCATGTCCAAAGGACCGGAGCGTAAAGGTATATTCAGACTATAGGTACAGCCTCATGTCCGAAGGACCGGAGCGGCGAGGTACCATCAGACTATAGGTACAGCATCATGGCAAGATTGACCGCACGAGTACAGAGAAGGGTCGTTAACGTTATATTGTGAGCGAAACCGACTAACGTATAATTTCCTTGACGAGTGGGCAGAGCTGTCGCTCACCCACTTCAATCTTCCCTTCATGCACCAACGTCAGCCCTCTGAAGACCCGGTCCACACTAAGACGGTCTGTAGCAATTCAAGCTAACTAGCTCAGTTTACGCTCGCAAAAACAAGTAACTGCGGCAAAAGATCTAGCGATCCGATGCTATAAGCAGGTACCATAACGCTATGACCAGGTACCATAATGCTATAACCAGGTAACATAATGCTATAACCAGTGGGCATAATGCTATAACCAGGTACCATATTGCTATAACCAGGTAGCATAATGCTATAACCTGGTAGCATAATGCGCTGAACCGCTAGCACACTGAAGCTAATATCAGCTAGCTCCTTAGCCGAGTTAGGTATTAACACTTTCAGATATTGTATTTACTTAAGAATCAGTGGTGACGTTTAAGAAGGTTAATCAGTGAATAAAAACACATACCCCCTGTATCAATTGAATGATGGACAATCTCGTCGAGAGCTGTAACAAGCTAACAACAAGCGGTCCTCTCGCCGGTGAAGCGCCGTGCGGTCGATGTTGTCACTCCGTCCAGATATCCGACCAGCGCCCCTGCGACCCGCCGTCGGTTGGACAGGTCGATGGAGGCATGCATCAGCGTTTATTCTGGACTGTTGGTTAAAATTTTTACATTTTAAATTTGGAGGTAATATCAATGCAGGCGTGAAAGACGATTACTCATGTTGCAGACTACAAAAATGCAAAACTAGGAATATAAATAAATTGTTGAATAAGCACATTCAGATCAGAATTAATGTCGTTTAGCAAATATAATTAAATACCCAAACTCAATGAAACTCACACTAACTCTTAAGCCCAACTCAAAATGATGCAGCCTTCATATGTTTTTTTAATAAATAATTTGTCTGATGAACTAATCTAACATACTTGTTTGCTTACATGTGAGAGAGTTGTAATAAAGTTTTAAAGATCCCATGCCATTCTATTTTATGATGCTTTAATATAGGTATAGTGGGCCACAAACACAGTATTCAAAGACGTCCCCGAAATTCAGCCGTGGTGCAGAGTTACAGTCACTCCGAAACAGTCGCACATTGAGCTTCCCCCAAACGCGCTGTTTCGGTGGGCGTGTCAAGGCAGGTCAAGGAGGGGGGGTGGGGGTGTGGCCCTGAGCAGCTTGTAGCCACTACCATGCGCTCTGTATCCGGTGGGCGTGTCAAGGCAGGTCAAGGAGGGGGGTGGGGGTGTGGCCCTGAGCAGCTTGTAGCCACTGACAGTACCATGCGCTCTGTTTACGGTGGATGTATCGCAATGGCTCGTAGAAACCCATATTATACATAGATATCTATATCATATAATATAATATATATTATCACCTGGCCCTGAGCAGCTTGTAGCCACGGTACCATGCGCTCTGTTTACGGTGGATGTATCGCAATGGCTCTTAGAAACCCATATTATACATAGATATCTATATCATATAATATATATTATCACGGCCAAAAGCTGTGTGAGCCTCCAGACGATAGGTTATTATGAATCTCAAACGACCGCGTCTACTTCAGATTGATGTGGAAGTGGAAGAACCAGAGACGTCGGAGAACCCGACGAAGTCCTTTGTGATTCATTATATCGTCTGGACGCGCACACAGCTTTTGGCCGTGATGTATTATTTGATATAGATATCTATGTACTATATGATATTATTTAGATATAGAGCAGAGCTCCAGGACTGTAACGCAAGTGTTGTACACTTCCTTGTTATTTGGATAACCGTTCTGCTGTTGGTGTGATGGCGCATAACACGTCGGACTCTCGGCTCTGGTATTTCTACAACGAGACTCGTAGTGGGGTTATCTCAGCCATGGTTGAGAATGAATTGGGGGAAAGGAACTTTGGCTTTGACTTCCCTGAAGTAGGCTACATGAACCACGACATGGAGGAGAAAGGGATTGTTGGCCGCGAATGTATCCCGCTTGAGCCCTGCTTCCCGCCGCCTCGGCAGCGGTCAGCGCTAATCACCGCCTCCTGAAGCCGAGGCGGTGGTCCATCGGCAGCGAGGCTCCGGCGGGAGACGACCGCGGTCAACAATCCCTTTCTCCTCCATGTCGTGGTTCATGACTTCAGGTAGTCAAAGCCAAAGTTCCTTTCCCCCAATTCATTCTCAACCATGGCTGAGATAACCCCCACTACGGGTCTAGTTGTAGAAATACCAGAGACGAGAGTCCGACGTGTTATGCGCCATCACACCAACAGCAGAACGGTTATCCAAATAACAAGGAAGTGTACAACACTTGCCTTACAGTCCTGGAGCTCTATATCTAAATAATATCATATAATACATAGATATCTATATCAAATAATACATATTATCACGGCCAAAAGCTGTGTGCACGTCCAGACGATATAATGAATCACAAAGGACTTAGTCAGGTTCTCCGACGTCTCTGGTTCTTCCACTTCCACCTCAATCTGTAGTAGACAGAACCGTACGCTGCCTGCTGCCGGCGCGAGGCACCACCGCCCGGCTGCCCGCTGCCGGGTGGTGGTGCTTCGCGGCGGTGGTGCCTCGCGGCAACCGGCGGCAGGCAGCATGTCGCAGTTCATGTAGTTCGATGTCGTTCTGCCATTGCATTCAAAATTCTGTAACTAGCCTGTTACTACGAACTAAGCAACTACCGTACACGTATTAGCATTTAGCACTAGCTCAATCACGACTCCTTCATAATTCTTGTGGGTGGTTACGAACCAACCAAGTGGGCAGGGCCAAGAATAATAATTTGACAACGCTACGTCACAGTGTCACCTTATCCAGATCGGCTCATTTCTTCTGCCTTTTTCCTTTCATTGCCTATTGCATTCAGCAGACAAACTGCATAGATTTCAAACTTACCACAGCCTCACAAACTTATTCAGACCTATGTTATTTAACAAACAATAGGAAAAATGTGATTTTAATGGCATGGGCTCTTTAACAGATTGTTTGTGTGCGTGCGTGTGCGTGTGCGTGTGCGTGTGTGTGTGCAGGGCCGGCGATCGGCATAGGCGACGTAGGCGATCGTCTAGGGCGGCAAATGTGTTAGGGGCGCCCTCTGGTGGCGCCCTTAATTAATTAAGTTATAAAACAAGCGAAATAAACATGCTTCCAAATGGAACGGACAAGGGATGGAACGGGGGACTAACTGTTGGTGCGGATTTAAAATCTGATTGAAGCCCGCAGGGCGACGCGATATACCTCGATAGACTGCAGACACACACGCGCGGACGCAGACGTTGCAAGACAACGGCAAGATCTGGATAACGGCACCGCCGTCGACACACTCTCCCAGTTGAGACGTTATGTCTATAGACAATTTATTTATTTTAAAATATTACTCATAAAGAGACAGCGTCCCTATGACACATAACGAAAACATGTCAATAACAGAGTAGGCCTATGGTGAATTATTTCTATGGACTACACTTTGTTGCTAAAATGTAGGCCTACCTACTCTTCTCCTTGAGCCTCCCGAAATGTCTTTACGCTTTGTTGCAAAAACTTAAAATTACTCCTCTCCTTGAGCCTCCCGAAATGTCTCGCGATATTGATATCCCCCCTGCAGACTGTTTTAGTAAGCTGATATTTCCAATGTTGTCTGTGTAGGCTATGTCTGACTATAGGCTGCTGCTGTCCTGGGAAGGTCACTTGAAGAGATGTTTCATCTCAATGACGTAGGCCTATTCTTCTGGTAAAAAAAACAAACAAAAAACATCCTAAACTCTCACGTCAGCCAATGTAGGCCCTATATCGCAATCTTGTCCTCTCGCCCCTCCCTCCCTATCCCTCAACCCCATGCGTTATTTCACTCTAGCTTGGTTGCTGCATTAGCGGTTGTTACACTTAGTTTATTTCACTAAGGTGCTTCTGTCAATGCAAACACAATTTTCAGCTGTTTATTATTTTCAACGAACCAATAGTAGTTGCATTTTTTAAATGTCAATGCACTTTGAATCCCTGACATTTGAACAGTTGAAGCTAATTTATTAGCATGCATAGTATAGGTCTACACTTTGCATTGAACAATTAACCCTGTAACCCATATATTGACTAATTTCCTAATGTAATGAAATGCTCACACACTAGCTGCTTTCAGTCCTGATATTCTCAGGCTAATCTCCTAATGGGCCATATGTGTAAACAACATATCCTGACAATTGTACCCTGATAATCTCCCGAATAATACTACCGCTGTAGGAACTTTAGGTAGGTTGATGTAAATAGTGGTTCGGGTGGAGTGAGGTTTGGTGAGCAGGCAGTGTCTCGGTCAGAAGACAGTGCGGGGTGATGAATAGCATTGAGGAGGCAGGGTTTGATGCAACACAATTTGGTTTATTTTGATATTCTTCTGGTTAATTTTATGCTTGATCTTGCATCAATTTCACTCATCTTTGTGTGCTGCATAAAGGGGATAACAAAAAAAAAAGATAACAATAGAATTAGACAATGATCAAACACATAAATTAAACAAATGAACAAAGGCAAATGCACATGTCTAGAAAACAAAGGAATCTGGTCATGACCCAAGCCAACAAAGGAATCTGGTCATAAACCAAGCAAACAAAGGTATATGGTCATGAACCAAAGACAATGATGAACTCACGTTAATTGAAGACGCACACAGGAGGCATGAGCGTGCTGGTGGCGAGTGCCAAGCAAGAGCCAATATGTGCACAAACAATTTATAGGCTCCACCCCTCCCCCAAAAGGTGAGGTGGGCGTGGTCAAGTGGCAGGTGGCAAAGGTATGTTAAGGATGGGCAGATTCAACACATTCATTGTATTCAAAGAATACAAATGGAAGGGGAAGGAATTTAACTGTCTTTTCAACTGCTGAGGTAGTATTTTCTGTTGGATATGTAAATTACCTTATATGTGAATGAGGAGTAGAAAGTCTGTATTTCTCACACCAGTTAAGTGGACGGGTTCATGATCCTTCTGCATGTCATTGAGTGCCCCCCTAAATGATCATCATTCGTGTTGAACGCTAAAAGATAGGTCCTTTCATAATCCCTAAAAGTACATATCATACAATAAATAACGATACATGAGTTCACAGCTGCACGTGTATATAGATTTTTTTTATTATTATTATTATTGACAATAGTTAGCTGAACATTATAGGGCCCCTCAGTTAACACAGAAATCAAGTACTTTCTATTTGTCCCAGTCTAACCCTAACCCTGTTATATGTGAAAAGAAGGAAATTAATATAGAATGTGAAATTTGTTACATTATTGACTAGGGTTTCCACTTTATAGTTATGGGTTTAATTACACCTAGAGGTTGCGCACACGGAAAAAGTTGAACTAAATCAAAAGGCGTTGCCTTCTTAAAATAGCCAGTGGCATGAAGATGGAACAATAATTGTTCACTTTCGGACATTGTTCAGATTACGTCATGGAGTTTCTTTGGGAGTGGACAGTTAACTTTGACAAACATAAAGTAGACAGGACAAAGTGGCTACCAGGGCAGACAGTTTCTGTAAGGACTCCCCCTCGCTGTTTGGGGAACTTGATTGAGGATATCCTCTAAATGATTGCTTCAATTGTCAAAACACGTTCAATGTTTTTTAAGTCTTCCTTCCTTAACCAATGGAAGGTGTACTTTAGGTCATGTCTACTTTTTACAAAGATTGATTCAATGTTATTTAACATGATTTGTCCTGTATATACAATGTTATTAATACTGATTAAGGGAAAAAAGGTATAAGTTCCACAGGCTATAACCTATTTGACCCGAACCTCAGATTCCAAACAAGTCTTAGCTATTAGGTGGGATGGGTATTAATGCATAACAATTTACGGTTAGGGATTTGCTGGCATGATTATTTGTCTTTTATTTGAGACAGTTGAGAGTTCTGCTCAAAGAATCAATCAAGGGGCTATATCAACGAATAAACAAAGTGTCAAAGGAAAAGCCCATATTTTAGGGAGGAATAATCCAGTTTCTTATTGTTATTAATATGTGATGTTTTGGACACACCGGTCACAATATCACATTGGGATCATTCTAGTAGATATTCTGATGGCAATGTGATGGACGACATACAATACCGTTGACATACAATTAAGATGTCTTAACTGGTCAAGTACTACATAGCACTGTTGTCTGGGTCTTGTCTTATATAGGAGTCAGTTATGCACCACTACATTTCATCGTGTTGAGCAATGTGATACATAATTAACATTTACTTCTCAAATCAATGTATTGATTGTGGGAATTATCATATTAACATATAGATTAGTGTTTCATTCAGCCTTCAGCGATAACGGATATTAAAATGTTGTAATATTGACACAAATCCAACCCATTGCACAACTTTATCAGATGCAGACCTCAGCCTTTGGCCGATTTCGTCCTTGAGAGGTCGTCCTTTTGACCTCGGCTTTGAGGGTCCACACCCATTCTAAGTATATAGTGTGGGAGCCCGAGCCAGGTTGAGGGAGGGAGAGCGTTTGGGGGACCGCCCCGGTGGACAGATATTGTCTGTGCTAACGTCTCAGGGCATTCCACTGTTTCCTCTCTTTGCACGCTGTGAGGCAAACAATAGTCCCAGGGGTGTCCACTGCCTCGGGAAGAGTGTGTCAACAACAGCATGATCAGCAGAGTACAGTAAAGACACACATACACACGCACACGCAGGAACTCACACACCAAGCACACAAACGCACACACACTGTCTAGCCCTGTGGGCGTCCCTGATGGAAGAGAGACTTGGCAGCACCGGACCTGTCCCATGAAAGAAGCCGCGCTGCGTGTCTGGCTGCCATTATCCGACCTGACAGGCAGGTTGGCCAGGAAGCTATAGGGGTGAACAAGGGGCGGAAAGTCTGGAGGGGGGGGGTCGAACTTGTCATGCACTTGAGATACTGCTCCATAAGGGTATGAGCGTGGTGGTGATTGAGGGCGGGGGTATCGCTGTACAGTGGTTCTCCAGCCCATTTGCCCCATGGTGTCCTCTCCCTAATGTCTACCAGATGGGATCAGGCAGATCACCGCTGACGGCGTTGACACAACACTTTATGCCAGAGATGGATTCTGAGGTCATATCCTGTGCTGAGATGTGGCTAACTTTTATTAGAAATCCCTGCAGTCAGAGAAGTGCGTTCCAAGCATTTCTTTGGCCCACCTGGACACATACAAAGAAAACTACAGTTCCTAATAAACCCTTGTTCCGTCATTCTTTTATCAGGCCAGGTTTGACGGGGCTTTGGTCGTTCTTAAAGTCAGATAAAGAAACAACCCGTCCCTGGTTGATTTCCACATGGTACTTACTTGGGGCCCCTGAGGGACAGCCTTGATGGGGTCGGCAATTCAAGCCTTTCTTCCTTCCTGTCCTGCTATGACATCTTCCTGCCTCACGGGCCTCTGGGAGCCATCCTCTGCGGGTCCATTGGGGCCCTCCCCCCCAGCCTCACTGGACAGGCTAGCATGTGGCGGCTTATACCAGAGAGCGGAGTGTAGAACCAACAAGTGGGGAAATTAAAAAATAAGACAGTAAGGATCCGTGATGCACGAATGCTGCTGCTTGTGAAAATACGCCCAGATGAGGTATCTCTAACCATTACCTCATGGGTGATTTAGAAAATTCGGAATGAGATTTAAAGGAAATATGTTGACCCTTACTTAAACGCCCCTGTTGTTTGCGGTTGCAGTTCAGCATGTGACGTGTCCAACATGGCAGATTGTGTTGGACCTATATGGACATTCCTGAACCAGGGAAGTGATAAATCCTTAATTAAATGCTTTCAAAGGTTACCCGCCTTCCCGCTCACATCAACATACTTCAACATACATGCATATGTACACTGCACATGCATTGAACAATATAACATATACAATACTATATTAATACAGAGTTTGATCAATATAAAATATTGGTTCTAGTGCTACTACTACTATATGACAACTACTACTATTAAAACAAATAATAGTAATTATTATAATAATAATTATCATTATTGTTAAATTCATTATTATACGTTTTATAATATTATTTTACAAACACGCTCATTACCTTCCTCCTTTTATGCTGGAGTGATCTATGGCATATCAGCAGCTGTGTTTGTCTGGAAACAGGGTGTGAGGTGATATTAGCTGTGACTGATTAGTAACACATGTAGGATCACGACCCGAGAGATTTAGGAGTTGAGACAGTCACGTCAAAGAGCCAGAACACTTACTACACCCAAAGAGAAAAACGGTTCATTCACAACCTCTCTCCATTCACTGTACATCTTGTGGGTATACCAGACAAGGCGAGACAGTGGCTTTGCAGCATTTTGTCAAGTTTGAACAGCCAGTATAAGGGACACTTATAACACTGTTTTTGGCTATGACACAAGGAAACTCTGCCTTTTCTGTTGTGAGGTTGATCTCGCTGGGCAGAAATCCAGCAGTGTGATACATTTTCTCTGACCATGATCACATGGGCAAAAACCACAATCCACAGCAACCTCACCAAATCACCACAACAGCCCCGGCTCGCTTAATTTCTTTCCTGGTTTGCCTTTTATACATTTTTAAACCCACTGGCCGGTTCGATTCCGAGTCTGAGTGATTCATCCTTAACTCCCTGGGTCCCTCTGTGTCTCACTGCCTGGAAGAGGATTCCTGTAGTTGGGAAGCCGTACATCCATTTCAGAGAGAAACCCCACTGTGAGAAAGATTCATTAGTTCCTGGTTGGAGATTCCTTGGTATTGCCAAAAGGAAAAGGAACATCTGTATTGGAATTTCCTATGAACCTCACCAAACCACCAACACAATGAGCAACCTTCCCACCACCCAAACCACCAAATAGATATACAACAGTATGAACAACCTCCCCACCACCCAAACCACCACCAAGAGATACAACACAATGAACCAACTCACCACCACCTAGAGATACAACACAATGAACAACCTCCCCGCCACCCAAACCACCACCAAGAGATACAACACAATGGCCATGGACGCTATTCATAGTTAGGAGGAATTATAATGTTAGTGTCGGCTCTATGGCCTTGTATAGGCCTACATATACCCTACCATTCAAAAGTTTGGGATCACCCAGGCAATTTCATGTTTTCCATGAAAACTCACACGTTTTCAGTTGTGCTAACATAATGGCAAAAGGGTTTTCTGATTATCAATTAGCCTTTTAACAGGATGAGCTAAACAACGTACCATCAGAACACAGGAGTGGTGGTTGCTGAAATGGGCCTCTGTAAACCTATGTAGATATTCCCTTGAAAATCTGCCGTTTCCAGCTAGAATAATCATTTACCAAATAATGTCTAGGCTATATTTCTGATAAATGTAATGGTATCTTCATTGAAAAAAATCAGTGTGACATTTCTAAGTCCCCCCAAACATTTGAACGGTAGTGTATATCTTTTGGAATCTTGTTCGATGTCATTTATAATTGCAATGTAAAATCTGTTTTCATGAGTAAAGAAAAGCCTGACCTTTATCCTTTAAAATGATTACAATTTAATAATGTAGCTCTGTAGTGCACAAACAACACATGGTCGGCCATCTCAATACACAACAGTTGTCGTACCGGGCCCAGTTCAGTTTACCATGCCTGACCACAAAGTAACCGGAACCGAGCAAACTACTTGCCAACATATTTTATATTTAAAATATATTTATTTGAAAGGAAAAATAAAAATAAATGAAAAAATAAAGCAACAACCAGCAGTTCGGTTTTTGAAATAGATCACACCGATCACTGTTGAAGAAAACACAACAGAATCTATGTGGGAATAGTCTTTGTTTTGGTTTTCATGTCCCTTAAAATCTGTGGTTTCCCCCACTGTCTGTTTGGCTCGGCAAAGATATTCTTTGATTGCCAAAATCATCCCAGTTTTCCGGTTGTGTTAATTTCAGGCCAACGATCGAAGTGCCTTCCATCATGATGGATGGTCTGTGGTCCGAGAGGACAGGGTAACGGTGGAGGGTCTGAAGAAGGGTTTTCCAAAACAGGGTTCACCGCCGACTCAGTCGTAGTGTGTTGCCTCTGTGCATCTTCACACAGTCTCTTCTGTCTTTGACCTGAGGACAAAGCAGAACAGGCTCATCAGTCCTCTTGTGTCTTTATAGGAACACCACTATGTTATTATAAAATGAATTAAACAGGTTTACATTCGGAAATTCTTCAATTCACAAAAAGGCATAGACTAGACATAGATATAGCCTTAATCCATAGTTCAAGTAGCCTACTTGCTGTCCTATGAGGATATGCAATACAACCCAGTGCAATAGAAAGTCATGTGAACAGAATGATGAAGACGCAAATTCAAATCCACAGAGCAACATGTCTTCTTATAATATTTAAATAATTTGTTTCTCTATGGGTAACACTTATATAAGACTATACTTACACAATCAAACAGTACAATTTGGCCTCATACAAGAACGCATGAAAAAAATTATTGTAAAATGTATTTATTTATCTGTCGAGACCAAATACAATGAAGGTTTAAAATGTATCCACAATTTTTTTTCAATTTTTTTTCTATTTATCATTTATAGCTCACCATTTTCCGCTGGTTGCTCAGACAGAAGGTGCAGATGGCTCTGGGGTGTTTGCGCCCACCGTCACCTCCCTGGAGCACCGCGCTCAGACACGGCTCACCGTCCCCCAGCAGCAGCACGTTGGCCAGGTGCGAGATGTAACTAGACGCCAAGCGCAGAGTCTCGATCTTGGAGAGCTTTCTGTCCACCGGCTCGGTGGGGATGAGAGTCCGCAACGCGGTAAACGCTCCGTTGACATTCTGGGTACGGTCGCGCTCCCGCGCATTGGCCGCGTTGCGCTGCTTCACCACCACGCCACCGCCCAGCGCGCGCGCCACGCGGCGGTGCGCCTCCGTCTCCTCCGAGCAGCAGCCGTAGCTCCGGTCCGAGCTGCTGCCGTCGCTCTCGCTGCGGTCCTCGTCCTCATCGTCCGACAACACGTTTACATCAGCGTGGTAAGAGAAGGCGTGCGTCGACACCGGCCTCAACATGGTGAAAGCCATTTTTGGTTGGGTTGTGTTTCGTTTGTAATCCGGTTGTTGCAAAACTGCATGCAGGCCGAGTAGAAAAAAAGTATAGAAAACTCCCCCTCCTGTCGTTCTGTTGACACATGGGACTGTCCAGTATGCGGCTCTGCATCTCTGGGAGCCTCTTATAGCAGCACCAGTAGCCCCTCAGCTGGGAGGGGAGGGGAGGGTCGTGGAGGACATGCTGGGAATATCCCGGCCCCCAAAAGTTGTCAGAGAATGATTGACCTTCACCTTCTGCGATAATAGCCAACCTGCCGCAATAAATAGCTAAAACAGTCAGATCGAAGCAAATCTGAGTGGGTATTTTGTATTTGTATTTGTTTTTCACGTTTTGTGTGTGTGCAGTTCTTAGTGTTGTGTCTATGTGTTGCCGGGGGACTTATGTTGTAAATTATTTTAATCCATGCTATTTCTGATGACATGCTTCAAGCTAACAACAGTTATGAATGGTATCTTCTCCACGTAATCGACAACACCTTATAAGGTTTTATGATTTTGTAGGTAAGTTAAAGACTACAAAAATGGCCACTTAGCCATTTCCGGCAAAGCCAAGACAGATCAAAGATTTACCTGGGTAAAGAAGAAAAAGTAGGCGAGGTTTATTTACCATTCTGCCCACTTCCAATATGAACTGTTGTGTTACCGGTATTCGGGAGTTGCTTCATGAACCACCTCCAGAACACAAGCTTGTTTACCTTGTGTCTCTGTTAAAATAAACCACATGTTGAACATTTGCCACTCTCCGAGTCATACCTAGCCCGAGACGACCACAACTAAAAGCTAAATATTTTTTCATCACTTAACAAACTGAAAAGGAATGTCACGATACATTAGCAAATTGAATTGGGTCACTTTGAAATAATAGGTCTATGGTGACACTGATAAGAGAAGGCATCACGTTGGAACCTTTCTCTTTCTCTCTCCTGTTCAACCAGGGCTCACCTCTACCTGATGCTCCCCACCGTGTCTCTCATAGACGCTGCCAGAGGAGGTGAGGAGAAAGTCACTTTTGCTGTGGAAACGTAGCAAATGGCTTCCAGATTGACTGGGGTTGTGGATAGAAGGTCCAGTAAAAAAAGAGAGAGAGAGAGAGAGAGAGAGAGAGAGAGAGAGAGAGAGAGAGAGAGAGAGAGAGAGAGGCAGAGAGAAAGTGAGTGCAGAGAGTCACCAAAGGTGCCAATTTTCACAAACACCCCAACACACACTCGAACACACACAACACAACAGGGGGTGGTCACAGGCCTGGAGTGCCCCCCCCCCCGCTGACTCAGCTGTACCAACAACAGTGACCTGGGCTCAGGACGGGCTCATAAAGAGGAGGACACAGTGGGGTGTTTAGCGCGCCCAGCCGCTCAGCAACACGACACTGTGGCCCTCTGCTGCCCTTGGGACCCACCCTCCGTCCACCCTCCTCCACCCTCCCTCCTCCACCCTCCCTCACCCACCCCCCTCCACCCAGCAGACCCCACGGCCTGGAGCCGTAAACCCCTCTGCACTCGGCCACTGCCCACTAGCCCTCCGCCCAGCACACGTCACAGTGGAGGAATGCCATTAAACACCCTGTGGAGGGGATAACAACTGATGGAGTGTGTGTGTGTGTGTGTGTGGGTCTGTGCCTGTGTGTGATTGTGTGTGCATTGGTGTACGTGCATGTGTATTTGTGTGTTTGCGCGTTTGTGCATGCATCTACATGCATGTGTTTTTGTGTGCATCTGTGTGTGTGTACGTGTGGGCCTGTACGTGTTTGTATGTGTTTGTGTGTGCATGTAAGCGTATGTGTGTGTGTGTGTGTGTGTGTGTGTGTGTGTTTGTTCACAAGATGAGAAACAACGTGAAGAGCAGAGAGGGACACAGGTGATTAGGGGGACCCAGGTGACGAGGGACACAGCAGATTGGGACACAGCAGAGAGGGACACAGGTGACGAGGGACACAGGTGATGAGGAACACAGGTGATGAGGGACACAGGTGATGAGGAACACAGGTGACGAGGGACACAGCAGACAAGGGACACAGAAGACAAGGGACACAGGCCGGTGGGTTTGACAAGCTAAGGAATCATGAGCACTGTTTTGTTGCCTTACCACCCTGTGAATCTGGGCTCCTACACCACCAGAGTTGTACCGAATAGTTCTGGAAAACTAAGTTGTGTTTTATATTACTTACTTCCACATCACAACGAACATCTTTTCAGTCAAACACAGTATAGACCTTTGGCATGTGCTAACTAATCTACTACTATTGGCATGTTCAAATTAACCTCAGTGTGTTTTTGAAATCCTGCAATGATTTCAGACCCATGCATAATCCATTGTTTAGACCTACCCAATATGAGGGATTACAGTTAAGAATATATATTCAAATTAAAATAAATGATGATTGACTTTTGGTTTTAGGCTTATCTACGTAATATACCGATATTTATGCAGCAGGCCTGAATTGCTATTCCCAGCAGAGAATATCGACAATTTGAAGCAAAGCAAGTTAGAGCCCTTACAGTAGCAAGACTATAATCTTTCAGTTGACCCTGTTGCGTGACCCAAGATAAAGCCCGATCTCCCCCCCCCCCCCACACACCAGCAGACACTGATCAACTTACACCGGCTCTCTACGATCTGAGCAAACAGGTGGCCTCGTCCGTCTGTCTGTTCACCCTCGGTTCAAAAGTTTAACAAATGGTTGCAGCCCCATACTCTCCCCCCCTCCTCACCTCTGGTTGGAAGCGTATCTCAGACCTATCTCCAAAAAACGCTTGACCGCTGAAGCCAAAGGATCCGGGGGTCTGGTTTATTAGTCGTCATCATAATGGGATCCTTCAGGCCAGAGTGTGAGAATGACCCACATGGCTCCATTTTGGGTTCAACGTGTAGTTGTAATGGGAGACATCAGAGCCAAAGTCAACATCTCAGAGCCGGCTTTAGACCAGGAGGACGCGAGCAGCAGGTGCGTGGTGTTCTCCTAGCGGATGAGCTGCTGTGTTATCTTCCTCCCTGAAGACTGCCCCCCCTCCCTTGGGACCCCCCCCCCCCCCCCACCCCCCATCTCCTCCCAACCCCCAAAGGATCCACAGCAACCCCAGCGCCGTCACCACAGGAAGTCTACTCGCACGCGATGATACATCTTCACCAATTGCAAATAATGGTTTTTTTTTACTTTTATTTTCCTCCACAGCTGCAGAGCTCCAACAGCTCCCGTTCCACCCTCTTCCTTCTCTGCGTCACCTGGGATCACATCCCAGCCCCTCACGTTAACCCCTCAGCGGCTTACACTGGAGCTCTTGCCAGTGTCTCAATGTCTAAAGGGTAAGGCCATGTTGTGTGTCACACAGGCACACAGTCACTACTAATGATTCATAACATTTCTGATTCCTCTATGGATCCATTCCCTTTTCTATCAATCATTATGTTAATGTTATCATCAATTACCCTTTTTATGGGCTTTTAGTTACCAGAGACCAACCGTATCTTACATATGCTTGCTTA
Source organism: Gadus chalcogrammus (assembly GCF_026213295.1). NCBI lineage: Eukaryota > Metazoa > Chordata > Actinopteri > Gadiformes > Gadidae > Gadus > Gadus chalcogrammus. The sequence goes on along the minus strand of NC_079412.1, from coordinate 4,857,091 downwards.
TTCTGAACAGAAGCCACAAAAAAATGAACAATTAAATTTCAAAGATAAGTGAATTACCAACTTACTTCTGGAATTTTGTAATCTTTAATAGAGAACATCATTCACATGTTTTGACTGATCTAACTTGTAATTGCTACAAATTCAGTTGATTGTCCCAGGAATAACACAACACTGTGTACCAACACACGGATACACGGTGCCTGTCTTTGTTGGCTTAGCCGCAGTCACTCATGCATGCGTGAGTACATGTGTTTTCCATGAATTGCATTGCATTGTGTCTGAAAATAGTATTTCCCCATCTCCCCAGTCGTCCACAGAGTTGCATAGTTGCTTATCCCCTGAGGGCCGATGTGGCTGGGGGCCAGGTTGAACCAGGGGCCCGGGTTCTCATGACACCTGACCCAAAGAACATCCTGCCTGCTCTACAGAGGGGCCAGAATGGGTGCCAGTAGAGGACGCCTGCACACCCAGAACAGGTGTGAGCCGAGATACTGTCCTGCACTATGGGACCTGCCAAGGTGGGCCCATGTCTTAATGCCGGAAGTTTAGAGCTACAATGGCAATTTGTCTTTGCTGCGGGAATTGAGTGAAGGATTTGAGTGAAGTTGAGCTTACATTTTCTACATTATGTTATAATGTGTTAAGTAGAGTATCAATATTGTTTTTGCATGCAAAAATTAAGATCTGATAGTAATATATTAGGTCTGACATGTTTATGTTTACGTGTGAAATTGGTTGAAGATAGTTATCAGGTAGGCTGAGGTAGATGGAAGAAGCAATACAGGATCCGATTGCCTACTGTTGATTTCCAGCATTCACATGTAATTAGCATCCCATTGTTTTATAACTAGACTGAGGTTATTCTGGAGCTCAGAAGTGGTTTCAGGTTTGGCTCCCCCTGTCGGCCACAAGATGACGTGCAGTTATAAACCAGCCAGTTATTATTTCATAAAGAATCTTTTGATAAAAGATGTATTTTGTCGAAAGATATCCTTGGAAACTTTCTTTAGGATATAGTCTATGACGGTAACATATTGTGAAAAATGAAATGCTAGGTGGGTGGGTTATAGATAGGTACAGAGACAATGAAGAAAACAATCTTGTTTAATAAATATGAAGAATTACAATTTGACTAAATTCTAAATCAAGTATAAATTGTCTTTTAACTCGACAGGTAGTTCAGAGCTAGCTGCTTCAATAAAACAATATTTCATCTTGTGCATAGATTCATAGGGCAAAAAACACTTTTCGGTAATTATTTAAATGTTCTTTATCATAATCATCACCAAATTGAAGGAATACTCTGTTTCAGAAATATATTAGCTTTTCCCTTCTGTTCTTAACAAAAAAAAATCAAATTATGTTTCTTATAAATACATGTGAAATTCAGAAATGCATAAACAATAAATAAACATCTAAATTCGTCAATGAATACTTAAATAACTTAATAAATACAAAATTAATTAGGCATAAATTAGCAAGTGTCTGAAATAATTTAAGAGCTAGGTGGAATACAAAATAATACTGAAATGCAAATTATTGCAATTGAATTAATACAAACAATATAAAAATATTCATGTGTGTGTTCAATACTTCGTAATGAATTCACACTACCTATTTGAATTCGAAACAATACCATCATGTCGAGATTATTGCTGCTCTCAGAAGGCAGGAAGAGTTAGAAAAAAGCATGCATGTGGGCATCGATAAGCGCAGCAAGCGACCGGCGGGTCTGAGGGCCTCTCCCGGCCTCGCCGTCATTTCGCTCCTAAAAAAAAAAGTTTTACAGAACGGGTGAAGCGGGCGCGCTCTGACGTCAGTCCTCGGAGCCGCACTCCTCCGGCGTGCCGTCGCTCTTGTAGCAGGCCGACTCGTAGTGCTTGTTCAGGTAGGACTTGAGCGCAAAGCTCTTGTGGCAGCGCTTGCAGGCATAGTGCTTGAAGGCGGAGTGCGTCTGCATGTGGGCGCGCAGGTTGGAGCGGTCGGCGAAGGCCTTCCCGCAGTGGGCGCACGCGAAGGGCTTCTCGCCGGTGTGCGAGCGCATGTGGCCCTGCAGCAGCCAGGGCCGGCTGAAGGCCTTGCCGCACACGCCGCACTCGTGACGCAGGTCGTGGGTCAGCATGTGCATGGCCAGCGCGGGCATGGAGACGTAGGCCTTGTGGCAGGTGGGGCACTGCCGGGCCTGCTGGCCGTCCAGGCTGCGGTGCGTCTGCTTGTGGCGGCTCAGGTTGGACGAGGTGGCGTAGGACTTGCCGCACTCGCCGCACGCGTGCCGACCCTTGGCCCGGCCGCACTTAACGTGGGC